>NW_015653457.1:386602-414532 GCF_001515625.1 Sinocyclocheilus rhinocerous | reverse complement strand
ATATATATATATATATATATATAAATGTTAAAATGTTATTTACATCGGTTGTAGTCACTGAATTGGTTTTGAATTTTAATACAGTTTAATAATACTAATATTGTAATTTACATATTCCATTAACTGCAATAAAAACAGATGAAAAGGCAACTACAAGATAGTTTAAATTATGAAATTCACAGATTAAGATATAAAGCCAGAGACTTTAAAAAAAGTGTGTAAACATTTATAATACATTATTATTAGATTCAATATATTTAATTAATATTATAATTTAAATTAATACTTTTATTCCGCGAGGACGCATTAAATTGATTAAAAGTGACAGTAAAGACATTTATATGCTTTAGAAAAGATTTCGATTTCAAACGAATGCTTCTATTGATCAAAGAATCCTGAAAACAAATGTATAAAATAATAAATTGTATAATATTTCTTATTGGCTAATAATAAGAAATGTTTCTTGAGCAGCAAATCAGTATATTAGAATGATTTCTGAAGGATCATGTGACACTGAAGACTGGAGGAATGATGCTGAAAATTCAGCTTTGACTCACAGAAATAAATTACATTTTAAAATACATTTAAATAGAAAACAGATATTTTAAATTGTAATAATATTTTACAATATTACTGTTTATACTGTATTTTTTTATCATATAAATGCAGCACTGGTGAGCAGAAGAGACTTCTTTCAAAAATCTGATCTCAACCCAAACCTTAACATGGTAGTGTATATTTACTGTATACTGTACAGTTATTGCTATACAATTTATAGTCTATTTCTCACATAATAAAACGGTACTTCACATTTCAACATATTTCATGTCCATTATTTGGCAGTTAGCAGTGACAAAGAATAATGTACAGTTATTATCAGAAAATAAAGCCTTTACTTATCTTCATAGGTCACAATTACTTTCAGAGCACTTTATGATTCGTGTTAGAAAATACTGTGTATTTACACTACACAAGATACATTTGATCTGACATTATTTTAAAGGCACGTTACCTGTGGCGTTGCAGGTGTCCGCATTGAAAGGAAGAACTTTGACATACTTGTCATTGGAGCCCGTGGCGAGAAGCTGCCCGCAGGGACTCCAAGCCACACAGTAAATAGAGCCTTTATGGTGCTTAATGCGCTTGAAACAGATGTCAGGCTGCTTTACTGGACCTTGAGCACTAGACAGGAAGAACAGAGGACGCTTTGATATTTTGAAGAATGTTCACGTTTCGGACAGTTTTGGGTCCCATTGTACTTTTCTGTCCATACCATGGAAGTCAATGAGACTTGAAACTGTTTGGTTTCCAACATTCTTCAAAATATCTTCTTTCATGTTCCACAGAAGATAGAAAGTCATACAGGTTTGGAACGACATGAGGGTGAGGAAATCATGACAGAAATGTCATTTTTGGGTGAACTATGCTTTTAAATGCTGAGAACACACCTGGTTTTGAGGGATTGTGGGTAAGTGCAGACACGCAGTGTTTTGGAGTTGGAGCCGATTGCGTAGAGGGTCCCGGACGGGTGGAAGGCGACCGCGCGCACAGCCTGTGTGTCCTCCAGCGTCTGTACTGCAACGAATGGGGATTTGGGATTCTCATCCTGAAACACACTGTCATGATATCTCAGCATTAGAAGCAGCTCACAGACCAGAGTTATTTCATCTTCATAGGGTTGAAAGCTTTGAGAAACCTCTGGTTGACCAGCACTGGGGACTCATCCAGAGACGGGACGCCTTGGCCTCCTCCCTTCTGAGGGGTGCTGCTGATCAGCGCAGTCTTGTTCTGCCCTGAGCCGGTCTCTGGGGTCTGTTTACCGGCTCCGCTCTCTGCCGTACCATTACACTGCTGGGCCAAAGCCTGGACGTCTTCTATTCCCACGTTCAGTTCCTCTAGTTTCTGAATGGACCTACACAAGCAAATGATCAAGAAAACTTCAGGGTGCCTGATGGCTTATTTAATGCTGATATTTATAAAATCTATTGACAGCTAAGCAGCTTTCAAAATGTTGAAAATAAATGCTAATTTTACATAATAATTTCTGTAAAATTCACAATCTAAAAAAGTAATAAAATAATAATAATTATTAAACATAAAAAATACAATAATATAAATATATATTGTATAATAAATTGTTTAAAAATACAAAATACAAAACACAGTATGTATTAATATATTTATACTAATGTATAAAATATGCAAAATATTAAACTGTATTTAATCAATGATTATTAAAATTAATTAATAAATGGCATAATATACATACTACAATTTAATAATGGCAAAAAGATTGCTGAAACACAATGTACAACAAAATTGTATAATATAATACTGTAAATATAATATAAATTGCTGATAATCTCAAAATGGCCAAATATTATGAGATTAAGGTCTATCACTAGTATAAATTGTATATAAATATATATGATATTATACAGGCAATATAATTATAACTATATTTAATTAATAATTACATGAATAATGGCAAAATATACATATATAATACTATTTTACAATATATAGCAAATAAGTTGCAGAAAAGCAATGTACAAAAATATTGTGAATGACTTTTTTCAAAATGGCAAACTAGTAATATATATCATACTGATAATTTTATATAACTGTACCTACAGTGTGTAAAAATATTGAACTATTAGATTCTATTTTAATATTTAAAAAATATTGAACTAGGACTGTGCAAATAATCAAATGCGATTTTCATGCACATCTCGTCAGTAAAGCTGGTTCTGTTATTAGTAGTAAATCTCCATCACGTGCTTTCAGATGGAGCAGCATTTACTACACAGACCCGTAGTTCACTGATAAGCTACGCAAAATCACGTTCAAAATCGCAGGCGATTCATTGCCAATTATGAACGCGATATTGCGTAGCTTGTCAGTGAACTACGGCTCTGTGTAGTAAATGCTGCTCCATCTGAACGCACGTGCTGGAGATTTACTACTAATCACAGAACCGGCTTTACTGACGAGATGCGCATGAAAATCGCATTCGCTTATTTGCACAGCCCTATATTGAACTATTCGATTCTATTTTAATGACAAATTAAAATAATATAATTTACAAATTATATAAATTGTATTAAATAAATTAGATTTTTATGATTTAATGAGATTATAGTATAAGAATTGTATATTTTACAAATTATATAAATGATATATTATACATTTTATTTGTATGATTTATTGAGAGCAAATAAGTTGTTCACAAACTTGCTGAAAACACAAAAATGCTGATTGTCTCAAAATTGGCATATATTTCCAGGTTAATGTCTATCACCATTTGTGACCCGTGATATTTTGTAAATTTCCTACTGTAAATTTATTAAAACTTAATTTTTGATTAGCAATATGCATTGTTAAGAACTTCATTTGGACAACTTTAAAGGCGATTTTCTCAATATTTAGATTTTTTTGTACCCTCAGATTCCAGATATTCAAATAGTTGTATCTCGGCCAAATATTGTCCTATCCTAACAAACCATACATCAATGGAAAGCTTATTTATTCAGCTGATTGATGTATAAATCTCAATTTCGAAAAATTGACCCTTATGACTGGTTTTGTGGTCCAGGGTCACATATATGAAATCATACTGAATATAATGTAATATAATACAGTAGAATAGAATAGAATAGGAGCACATGCTATTTCTGTTATCCCTGTCTGAAATGAATGGCACACATCAATAAAAAATGATGTGACGTGAATGAAATGAAGTGTTAGTGGTAAGCAAGTTCAGTCCAAGAGGCATTTACAGCACTTACAATCTCATCATCTTGACATCAGAAGCCACATAATCAATCAACAACACTGCGCTTCCAACACATCTGAATGCCTCTGGGGCACTTTAGAGGTAAACGGGTCGTCTGGATCTGACCTGTTCAGGAATTTCTGTGTGAGACTGTGCGGTGCTGCGTCTGTAGGCTGATCTGGTGGATGAACTCCACCCTCCAGCAGCATCTGATGGTACAGCTGCCTCTGCTGCTGCTTCTGCTCGAGATGCTGCTGCACACGCAACCGCTGACGCTGGAACTCCTGAAGCTGCTCCTGCACACACACCACAACAAAATCCACCACTGACTTCCATAACATGGGAAAAAAAATACTATTAAAGTCAATGGCTACCATCAACTTTTTGTGTCACCAACATTCTTCAAAATATCTTCTTTTGTGTTCAACAGAAGAAAGAAACTCACACAGGTTTGGAACGACATGAGGGTGACAAAATGTCATTTTTGGGTGAACTTTCCCTTTAAGGTCCTGGGCATGTCATCTAAATGTTGCTTGTTTAAAAGGGCACTGTAGTATTACCTCTGATTTGTCAGCTGAAGCTGTGGCTCCACCATCTCTGCCAGGAGTCAGTGGAGGACGCAGTGAGTTCACTCCTCCTGAGCCGTTTATCCTCTCGTCCTGCGCTTGTGCTCTGGAGGAACAGGACAACACCAGCCAACAAAAATGAGCAAGATAACATCTTAATATCTGTGGATGCACAGATAGTAAAATTCAGGCTCATGCGATAAGCTGATAGTTCATTTTATGTAGCGTCCAATAACTGCTAAATGGCTAGCATTGAAATTCTATCCTATTTTTTCTAAATACATTGAAAATAAAGCACAGGTATGAAAGATGAACTTTAAATGAGCGTTAGATGACGGCAAAAGTCATCTAAATGTAAAAATAGAAAATAGTAAAAATGTAATGAACAATTAAATATACATTATACACCTCCAATTAAATGCTTGAGGTTGGTAGGATTTTGGAATGTTTTTGTAAGAAGTTGCTTATGCTCACCAAGGCTGTATTTATTTGATCCAATATACAGTAAAAACAGTAATATTGTGTAAAAATAATTTTTTATAATAATTTTCCATTTAAATATATTTTAAAACTTAATTTATTCCTGTGATGTAAAGCTGAATTTTCAACTTCAATGAACAGAAAGTTCAAAAGAACGTTTAAGTAGAAATTTTTGTAACATTGCAAATGTCTTTACTGTCACATTTGAACAATTTAATGCATCCATGCTGAATAAAAGTATTATTTAATAAAAAAAATTTTTTACTGAACTCAAACCTTTAAACAGTAGCGTAATAACAAAATCAAGAATATTATCTCTATCTTTTGATAAAAATTGCACATTAATATTATGACTTCTGATGCCACTTCTTATCTAGTATTCAACAAAAATTCTCTCAAATATATTGACTGTCATAGAAGTTTGTTTTAGTAAAGCTGCCAGGGTTTATTTCGGTGGATCTAACCTGATTAGAAGTGTTCAGCTTGACTACCATGTGCTCACAGTGACACCTTCTAACACAGAAACCAGTTTTGAGAAACTAGATTTTACTACAGTATTTCATACTTTATGGTGAAATGTGCAGTTTTGCTTATGACTTATTTCTATGACTCAAGGAACACAAGAAGATATCTTGAAAAACATTTAAACTGTTTTGAGCCATACGATGGAAGTCAATGGGGTCTAAAACAACAACACTGGACCCCACTGACTTTCACTGTACTGACAAAAAATACACTGAGACAGATTTTCAAAATATCTTCTTTTGTGCTCCACAGAAAGTCATACTGGTTTGACTCAACATCAGAATGATTAAATGATAACCAAATTGTCATTTTTGGGTGAACTCTCCCACCTGTCAGGCGAATCACTGAAGACGCTGCTCTCCAGTGGGTTTTTGCTTCCATTTCCTCCTGAAGGATACGCAAAGTTGGCGAAAGACTGTGACATGGCCGTTGCTTTTCCATCACCTTCCATGCTTTTCTTTTCTCTTCCCACCAAGCCATGAGACAGACCGTCCAGAGCGGGATTGAGAGAGCGGGACATGTAAGTATCTGCCGACTGGGGCCGCCACAGAGGCGACGCTGGGCAGGGCGAGAGTTTGGTGAGCAGAGGTGTGAGAAGATCCGCGTGACCCGTTCGCACCGGTTTGACCAGCCGGTCTACGTGGATGTTGAGGGTCTTCTGCTCGAATGCACAAGCGAAGACTGATGGCGAGAGGTTTTGCAGCCAAGACAACAAACTCAAGTCCAGTTCCTCGCAACCGTTCCCGCACAGGACGTCAACGGCGAGGAGAACCTCCTCCTCGCTGATTTCTTCTCCAGTGGCTTTGCTCTGGCAGAACTCGACGCAACATTCGTACAGTATTCCCTTGATGAGGAGCTGGAACAGACGGTCATTGCTGGCTTTGAATCCGGCTTCGCTCAGTTTGCGGTCCGCAGGGATGAATTCGGACACCATGGAGCAGGCTTCCTCAAAGCAATGCACGCGGGCCGTGCTGGGGTTCCAGTCCTTGAATTCGGCGTGGTTGGTGAGGCGCGGGAGCGTGAGGAGCAGACAGAGTTTGCTGTAGTCTTCTTTGGTTGGGCAGAACTCTTCCAGGGAATGAAGGGACTTCACTGCGTCTTGCATGCTCAGCTCCAGCTGCAGGTGGGAAAGAGAGAGGTCATCATGGGATGCTTCATGAATAAAACCTTCTTTCTGACACATTTTGAGTCAAGATTCATGAGGTTCAATGTGAGATTGCCCAAAATATTTTTTTTTCAACTATCTATCTATCTATCTATCTGTCTATCTATCTATCTATCTATCTACCTGTCTATCTATCTGTCTATCTATCTATCTATCTATCTATCTACCTGTCTATCTAACTGTCTATCTACCTGTCTATCTACCTGTCTATCTATCTGTCTATCTACCTATCTATCTATCTATCTATCTATCTATCTACCTGTCTATCTATCTGTCTATCTACCTGTCTATCTATCTGTCTATCTATCTATCTACCTGTCTATCTATCTGTCTATCTGTCTGTCTTAAATGCTATTTTCATGGTAATAATAATAATAATTAAATTTCTTCCATATTGCATAAAACCAAGATTTATTCTAAGTACTAAAGGCAATTTTATGGCAAATAATTATATACAATTAAACTTCCATTTTGCATAAAAGACTAGCATTATTTATGTACTTATTCAAAGGCTATTTTAAAGGCTATTTTCATGGTACAAATAACAAAAATAATCATAATTCACAATTACACTTCTTCCATTTTGCATAAACAACAAGCATTATTTATTTATAAGTATAAAATGTTCATTTCTTTATTTATACATAGTAATGGATATTTTTAAGGTATGAATAATAATAATAATAATAATAATAATAAACAATTAAACTTCTTCCATGTTACACAAAAGACAAACATTATTTATGTATTTATTTATCTATCTATCAATCAGTATTAAAGGACATGGCACAAATAATAATAATAATAAAATAATAATAATAATAATAATAATACAAACTCTTGTTGATCATTTTGCATAAAAGACTAGCATAGTTTATAATTTTTAAATAAATTTATAAATGTATTTATCTATTAGTATAAAATTTTTATTTATTCAAATTATTACCATTATCATCATCAAAAATGATAAACAAACAAATAAATCATGTTCATCTTTTATGCAAAATGGAATAAGTTTAATTGTAAATATAATAATAATAATAATCTTAACATTTTGCATGAAAGACAATATTTATTTATTTACAATTAATTTATTTATCAGTTTTGATGATGATAATAATAGTAATAATAATTTGAATTAATTAAATTAAATTATTAAAGGATATTTTCTGGGAAATAATATTACTACTATTCCTACTAATATTACATTTGACATAAAAGACAAGCAAATTGGATATTTTTTGGAATAACATGATGCCATTTTGCACACACACATACAAACACTCACATTCTCGGGGTCATCTGCCGCAGATATGGCATTGTTTACACACAGAGCTTCCAGAAACCTCTGTTTTAGGATGATATATCGAAACCTGACAGATAAAAAAAAAAAAGCCAAAAGACTGTGACACAAGCAACACATGCTTGAGTGTTGGCAAAAGATTCAAACCTGACTTGCTTACTTCTTTCTGTCAAATTTTTCCAGGCACTCCAAAGGCTGGATGAACTGCAAAACTTCCTCCCACTGCCCATCTAATATAAGTTGCCTTAGAAAAAAAAGAAACAAAACCAAAAACAGAAAAGGGCCACAAATGAGTTCACCTACCAAAAAATATTAAACATCTTTCAGAAGTTAAAATGATGTTACTGCAAGAAATGCAAGTGTACTCCATACTTCAGCACCTGAAAAAGACACAGTTTTTCCTTTTCCACAATTCATTAAGCAGCACAACTATTTCTTAAGGATGGCATAGTTTTGTTCGTAATAGACTAGAGTAAATGCTGCTAAAATGGCCGCTGCAAGTAAAACTTGAAAAACAAAAATTACTTTTGAATTAAAAAAAAAAAAAAGACATTTTTACTGCATTTTGGATCAATTAAATGCTGCTTTGCTTAACACCAATTTCTTTCAAAAAACCTATGCCTTAGTGATTCCGAACTGTTGAACAGTAGCTTATTAAAATCACTAAGAATTCATTAGTTGTTTAGGTTTCAAAGACACAACTTACAACCCACCTCAGGAAGAGCATATCATCTGAATAAAGCCCATTAATGATGCCGCTCTCTTTTTCCAGGGCCAGCATACCGATGTGGAGCTTTCTGGAGTTCAGAAAGTCCAGGATCAGCTTGATTATCTCTGCTTCTTTAATGTTTATGATCTCCTTTGCAGTCATGGTTTCAGATTCCTGAAGGGACAGAGGGACAAGGTTATCTGTAATCGAGGACATCAAGAGCTGTGTGTGTGTGTGTTTGTTTGGTTTTGCCTAAACTGTGGGACCCAATATTCCCACAAGGACAATAACTCCTCTACATCATATATTAAATTAATGGTGTATTAAACCAAATAAATCATAAATAAATACATTTAATAAAAATGTATTTAAGCATTATAAAGAAATAAATGTATTATAAATTCTAAATACATTTATCATAAATAAATAAAAAAATTCTATCTATGGGTTAGAGTCAGTCTGTTGTAATTATTAACTATAGAAAAATAAAAACAACAGTAATCTATGGAATGTCCCCCATTTAGGTTAGCAAATCATTCTGGTTCAGTGCACTGTGGCATGCTGCTTAGTAAATCAAGCGACCAGAACTTGTATATTTCATAGACCATATGTTAAATAAGAAACAAAAATAATGCATAAGCATCAAACAATGTAAACCACAATAAATCCATATCACTGACCTCAAGCCCTTTTCAAATGTAGCATCATTTAAATAAATCATGTGATCCAGAGAGAAAATGAAACGTCTTTTAAAGTCTTGATTTATTATGCATGCAAACAATTGCATGCAATTACTGTGACAACTTGTGCCATGCAGTCCTGTCAGCAAAGAGAAGCTTGCATGTGTTTGCTTTAGTGCAATGGAGACACTGGGAATTAGGCTGCTGATCTGAACAATTTATTTACTGACTCAGTTCATTGCATGCAACCCTCATATCTGTCATTTTCGCTGACATTCACATGTATAGGCTACACAGCATGCATGTCCTGTCTGGCCCCAAAAGCAACGCAATGAAGCTTTAACTCTCTGCGTGCTTGCAAGACACCGTCAAAAATTCGTGCAGCATTTCCAAAAGCTTACCTAAAACAAAGCTTCGGCCAAACCGGTGTTGTTTATTCAGTCTTCTCCTGCGCGGATTAGCGCGAGCTCAGCGTTCAGCCGCCCGAGAGTGAGGTGCGTTTATCCCGACAATGGCTCGGATGTCCCCACCCACCTTCCGCCTGTCTCGCTCTCTCCATCAGCAGCAGCAGCGCCGGTTACCGGGGGAGAGACGCGCTGCTCCGGTCACACCCACTGAGCGCGCCGCTACATTGCTGGTCATTGGTCTGTTAAGGTTCTCTTATAAATGATGAGTTTGTGAATCTAAAATATGACACTATGTGGGTCGGAATAAAATGGACAAAGGACATAAATGGACAAAGTGTTCTTTTTCCTCATTTGAAAATATTTAACATCTTACAATTATGACACTTAAGAAACAATATTATTTAATTGTAGTGTTAATTTTTATTGTATTTTATTTTGCTAGAAAGCAAAAAAAAAAAAAAAAAAAAGACCACTTGATGGCACTATGAAATCACAAGACTGATCCAAAAGCAAGTTCGATTTCACCAGGAACTCATCGATGTGTACATTGCTGACCTAATCGGTGAATGGTTGAGCTGAAAGAGGAACTCATTTGAGATTAATTAGAAAGCACACGCACGTCTTCAAGATGTCTGTTAAAGATCGTTTCATCTGGAAAGCATCTGCTGTGCACAAACATCTGATAAACGTCTGTAAAAATCAGTTTTACCTATATTAAAGGCATTTTCTAAATGTAGGGTGACCACTGTTCTTTTTCCCGGACACGTCTTGGCCAGGATTTATATGTTGCCTACAATACTTTAATATGCATTATACAGAGGCAAGAGGAAACGAAAATAATACCATCTAAACTTTTCTAAAGACAGTAAGTTTCCCTCAGACATAGATTCTTATAAACTCCTACCGCTAAATGAATCGCGATTGGTTTAGCATCTCAACCGATTTTAATCGTCACATATTTGAATCGATTTCCAACCGGCTCGCAGTTAATCGTTACATCCCTAATATCCAGGTTTTGGCTTTGTTTTCCTGTTTTCATACTTGCTGATGGTAATGTTCGAAAAGTAGTTTGACCAATAACATGCAGGCATCGTACATAATCGACCAATCGTGGTGCGTGAGAAGGTGCATGGGCAGTCAAAGCGATGCAAATACGCGCACATATTAAGTTAGGTGTGTGCGACTTTTTTTGAAGTACTTTTACGCAGATCGATCGGCGTTTGACATCAAAGTACCGTGAGAGCGATTCTTCAGTGACCATTTGAGTTTTAACGTGTTTTAAGGCCTATTTTATACCGTATTTGTCAAATATCGCACAAAGTATTAACTTAGTGCCCGAATTACAGTTCAGCAATTGATTCTGTCTTTGTGAGTCTTCCACTGTTCAGTTTTTGGTAAATCTAGGTCACAAAGGAAGTGCATGAACTGTTACATTTTGGGGCACCCAAGTGTCCATCAATTCCTGTCTGTGAGCGTGACCCTGTTTGGCAAAGGCCTTCGTTGTTTTTTTACTAGGACAGCGTTGTTCTCTGCAGTACTGCGTTCCACTTTCTGCTAGTAGTGTGATTTTTATTTTATTTTTTTAATTGTCCCACCTCTGCATTTCATAAAGCTGCTTAATGAACATCTAATTAATGATTTTTACACCAGAACATACACTAAAAAATTTGGGGACGGAAAGATTTTTTAAATGTTTTTGAAAGAAGTCTCTCATGCTCACCAAGGATGAGTTTATTTATTTGAAAAATACAGTAAAAACAGTAATATTGTTCAATGTTATTCCACTTTACTGATTTGTATTTTCATTTGTAAATCATTCCAGTGATGACAAAGCAGAATTTTCAGCATCATTACTCCAGTCTTCAGTGTCACATGATCCTTCAGAAATCATTCTAATATGCTGATTTGATGCTTAAGAAACATTTATTATTATTACCAATGTCAAAGTGTAAAAGTCTTTGCTGAATAACTGTTTTATTGCATACTGAATAAAAGTATTAATTTCTTTCAACAAAAAAAAACAACAACCTTCGAAAGGAGACAAAATCAATCATAAAGTACAGCCAATCAGAAGAGCGTGTGGGCGGGCTCTATCTTCTCTCAGAAAGAACACTACTGTCTCACAATCGAATAGAAATCGGTAAGTAGGCCTATATAAAATAAACAATTTTATCTATGTTCAAAATACATATTCAGCGACTAACACAGTCTTTGTCATGGAAAGCACTTGTTTGTGCACACAGAGTTCACAGTTTGAAAGTTCTTGTTTCCTTTAAAGGGGTCATATGATGCGATTTCAAGTTTTCCTTTCTCTTTGGAGTGTTACAAGCTGATTGTGCATAGTAATGTACAGTATTTGAAAAATAATGTGTTTTTTGAACATTAAAGCATGTCAACATATTCTGTTACACCAAATACACAAAATAATGATCTTTAAAAAAGCATCATATGACCCCTTTAAGTTATTTTCAAGATCTGAGGTAGGCTATAACTGTCGTGTGTCGCAACGTCGAGTATTTCATTTTTGGCCCGAATGAAACGAGGCTGTGAGGGATAGAAGTACAGTGCGTTCAATGGATTGTACTGTTGTTCAACAACATCATTGTTCAAAAACCTTCAGTAGACAAAAACACCATAGAACAGTGTTTTAAGTTATGAGTTGTGAAATTACCATTATACAGTGCTTGCCATTGTAAAGACTGTAAGTCTGTCCTTCACAGCCTCGTTTTCATGTGTTAAAGTCAATGACTGAAATGAGTTATGTGGAAATGGGCGTTCAAAGAAAATTCTTAGTTCATTTTGTGACTACATAAGAATTAATAATTCATAAGTATGAAACACCTCAATTCCTTATTTTCTTCCCTCATTTGCTGCTGTCACAGTATGTGGTTTGTTATCTAATCTTGGTCGATTAATCTTTATGTTGGTTCTGAAATACCATAGACCTATTTGTACTGTCACAATAATATGCATTATTAATTGTGAGTGGAAAAGGAGTGTGGCAGATTTTTCTTTTTGTTGTTTTCACGTTTTTTGTAACCACAGAATGTTTCAGTATGATACAACTGAATCAGGTTTTCTCAAGTATCTCTTTCTGACAAAAAAAAAAAATCTGCTTTATATTTACATCTTCCCATGCTACATTACAATGCTACATTACAAAATTAAATATGTTTCCATGGTAAGACATTTAATATAAGACATTTAATGTGTTTTCAGGGGATAATTCTTTCATATGGAATAGTTATGGCCTGTGGATTCTGTTGCTTGAAAGAGTGTCATACTTCCTCAGCGGTTTAATGGTGTCAGTTTTTTTGGAGTCAGGCAGGTCGCAGATGTCCATCTTAGTCCGGTTTTGCCTCCAGCAGCTCGATTCCACTGGTTTGGTGTTTTCATAGATGATCTCTAGAAACACATAACATTACTGTGAGTTACATCAAATGGTTAACAGTGCAAAGCACAGGCCACGCTGAGGTTCTGGAAGAAAATGGTTTTGCTGTGCACGCTGCACCTAACTGCTCGAGTCTAACCACAGACAATGAGAGGCAGTTTGATCATCAACTGGAGCTCACTCTCATAGCGCTTAACCACATGACACCCACACTCATTCAGCGCTCAGTTTGCGACCCAGGAAATGTCTGACCTTGTACAAAGACCCCTGAGGATGCATTGATGTTTCTCAGCAGAGTCTCGTATGAGGACCCCAAACAGTCTGTGTGTCTTTTAAAGGATTTTTGTGGTATAATTTTGATAACAGCAAGAAATAATCTTGATTCTTCCCTCAGTTTAAAGCAAAAATTATAGTTATAGGCTGTAGACATTCATAACCACAAGGCTTTAGCATTATGTGTGTTGGCTTGAGAGTAAAGTTAGGCCTAGTTTGAGTAAAGTTATACAATCTTTGAACATCATTATTATGGTGATGTTATGTTGTAATGCTTTATGATGCTTATGTCATGCATTTGAAATAATCATTATCAATGGCTTAATAGATAATGCCATTTCTATCATAGATAATAGATAAATAGCCACATACACTGTAAAAAATATTTTTCAAAGTTGTAAATAAAGATTATTGGAATACGTTTTACAGAAAAATAGTATTTTACTCATCCAAAATGTCACGCTTAATTCAATGTGTTGCTTGCCGTTTCTTTGTAATTAGTTGTAAAATTCACTAGATATTTCTGAGTGAAAATTGTTTCTGCACCGATTTCTTTAAGTGTATAAAACATTAATGTGAGACGGACAATGAACTGTAGGTTCTTAACGTTAGATTTGGTCAAAGTTAACATTGTTTTTGTTAAATAAATTAGTTTAGGATTAAACTATTTATTTGGCGACAGATTTTTTTAAATGCAACATTGAGTCATTGTAGACGTACCTTTAGGTTTGCGAGTCAAGATGCATATGACAACAATTAACACAACTAGTACTACGCATCCAACTGCCAACGCTAGCCATATCCACCACTGAGCAATGCTGGACGGTGGTGTGGAGGATGTTGTGAGGATTGTTGTGGCTGTAACACACAAAAATTTACAAGAAATAACCCATTGTTAGGTCATTCTGTCACATGTGTGGCTCTTCCTATGGCTGCAGTGTTAACGCTAGATTTATATTCTCAAAGAATGCATGTGTGAATTTGATTATGGAGTTGTATTGAATCAAATATGATTGCAACCTTTTTTTTTTTGAAGGGAAAGCAAACAATTTTTTCCTAAATTCTTCCCCTCCAAATCTCTCTACAAACCTACTTGACAAGCCAGTAATTGTGTTTTTGGTCTTGAACTCCAAAAATGTATTATCATAAATGCAGTGGTGTCTAAAAGGCTAAAACCACATTGAAAATCTGGGGTTCAAAACTTAATTTAATCCTGGACATAAACAGAATTGTTTAGGAAAAGAAAATAATAATAATAATAATAATAAAAATTAGTGCTGTCAATCGATTAAAAAATTAAGGTCAGGTAATTGCATATTTTTCTGAAATCAATTGTGATTTTTATATTGTAATAATTTTAATAATAGTAATATATTTTTTAATATTTGTTTAATGGTATCTTTTTTATGACTGAAGTGAAGGTGAGTATCACTGATACCAATACTACTGATATCTCTAGGAAATATATTTTTTCTTTTTCCTAATATTTAACCATTGTCTATAGCTATTCAACATTACAGTACAATTGAGATCTATCAATTTTAACATTTATTAGACTTTTAAAAACAACAACTTCTAATTTAAGTGAAGTTAAAACAATCCTCACATAAACCCATTATGATAAAAGTCATATTTATACCTGTGCCCTTCAGAAAGTAGGAAATATACAGACATTTAAAATGATCAAACACTAAATTCTAAATTAAATAGATGAATCCTTAAAGCTACAAAAGTTATTGATTTCCTCTTTTTCCTTTTGTTCTTTGATTAACAGACATCACAGCAGCTGGGTTATTAGATTTTTTTGACTGCTATTACTTTCTTATAGCAAGTCACCTCTTGTGACCTGTACCTTTTCCGTGCTCATTTGACTCGCGCCAGGCGCTGAGGTGAAGTTAGAACACACGTCTGAAAAGTCTCCCATTTGATGTGGTCGTAAAGACGTTCTGCGTATAAATAAACACAATTCTTGTCAAGAAAAAAGAGGCAGAAGCTGCAGTTGTGAGTGGGGTGGCCTACCTTAGCTTCGGCCCTGCGTTAATTGCGTTACATAGTTTTAACGCCGTTAAACTGAAAAAATTAATTGCATGCGTTAAAGCGCTAATTTTGACAGCACTTATAAAAAATTATAATAAAAATGTGAAAAAAGGACAACTAGTGGTCTCTGACTTCTGGACCCCACTGTGTAGTACTATGTCAGTTGAATGCCTGTAATTAATTTTGTAGCAATAGTACACTTTATTTCCTAAAAACGTACATTTGAGAACAAGTTTATTGATATTTGAGACAAACCTACACACAGACCACAATAGAAGCAGTAGCCTAGTTATTATGCAGTAAACCCATGACTTAATGAGGGAACAAAAGCTACATTTTACCACTGATCAAGCAAGTTGTGGGTGAATCTTGTGTAGTTAGATTTTGCGTCGGATTCTGTGTCTGTTTCGGATATTCCTGGTTGCTGTTGGTATCTGTAGAGAAAAAACAACAGTGAAAGTTGTCAAAACTGATTTTTTTGGTACTTTTAATAATTTCAATAAAGGATTTAGGAGTTAAAATGTTAGGCAGTTAAAATGTGAAAGTGATGGAATTCTATAGTTGTCAAATTGGAAATTTGGTTATTGGTATACATTGTCTTTATTTCCCACAAATATTTAAAGCTGTAATGCAACATAAATAGTTTGCATAAAGAAGTTTTTACATTGCAACTTATATTTATTGATCAAGCTCTTTGAAGTTCACCGTAACAGTCTGAGACCACTGGTGAAAATGTTTTTATTTATATGCATTTCATTTGACTACTCTTGCATTTTTATAAATTAAATTATCAACAGACCAATTTGTGGGAAAAGTTGAGGTGAAAAATGTACATTAATTTCATAATGTCTTAGTATTTGGCTTGTCCTTTTCTGCTTTAATGACAGCAACACTCAATGCATGAACTCATTACGTTTGTGTAAAGCGTGATCATCTTGTTTCTCCAACATTACTTGAGAATCATCCATATTAATTTTACATCGCAACATTTCTATATTTGAAACAACCCTCTACTTACCAACCAGAACTTGTATGCCATCACTGCATTTGTTTTCGAGAAAAGGAATATCTTTTGTAACCTTGCAGAAGTACCATCCGCTCTCATTGGTCTTGATGGAATTAATGTTGAGTGTTGCCCAAATGTCATTATTTTCTGTATAAAAATGCTGTTCTTCAGGTATCTTGTCAGTTAGAGAGTCACAGCCTAAATTAGGTGTCTGGCTATAGTACCAGCTCACCTTATGTTTTCCACCTGGCTGAAAAAAACAGTTGAATGTGACTGAGTCTCCTTCACAAACTTGGATGTGCTTGGGTTCCGAATAGACTTTCAATTCCTCTTGACTTGTACTACTGATCAAAGGTCCTGTTATGGTCAGGAAAAGAAAAAACAATATAAACAATAGACACACGACTGGAATACTGACATTGTGATAAATTATTAAGTTGAATTGAGTTTTTTTGGTTCTTAACATTAGTTGATACTAGTTGAGCTAACTAACAGCTTTAAATGCAAAACATCTAATGGCATATGACTGTAATTACTCAATACCTCAAACAAGCTATTCTGGGTTTGTCAACCAATGTGTTCATTTGTCATTTTTACTCATAGCTTGTCCATAACGTAAATACAAGGTAAACTATAGGGCTAATTGCTTGGTTTATTTTTGAAAGTCAGTTTCTTAGTCAAAGTAGTTTGTAGTAGTCAAAGTTTTAACTGTAAAAAAAAATATATATATATATATATTTATTGCACAGGAAATATACATTTTCATCGTGGGACATGTTGTCATAACTGGAATCTAACATTAAATGACATGTTAATTCAATTTAACAGCTTTTCTGCAAATGTATACTATCAAATAGTTATGAAACATAAAATGATTAATGAAACAGCGAAAATGTAAAAGATAATCTATTGTTTTGGTGAACAAATATTGTAATTGATAAACTACATTAATAACATGTAAAACACATGTGACAAAATTTTACTGTAAAAGACCAAATGTACAATATTATTCTAATTTAAGAGGTTTTTGAACTAGATGCTTGAAGCAGACTTACAAAACCACTGCTAAGTGAAACACACATTTGTAATCAGACTCAAAATCTAATATTTATTGAGATAAAGCCTTTGTATTAACTAACCTTGGTCAAAGTTTGGTCATAAAGTGTCAAAAACTCTACTTAACAAAATATCTGGCCAATTCTATGTGTTAGATTAAATCCAAACAATGTTCTTAACAAACTAGGCTTTTAAGATAGCACAAATTTCACTTACTTGTGAGTAAAAGAACAACTATTATACTGCACAGTTGATCCATGCCTGAGCTGGGCACAGAGTGGGTCTTGAATAATAAACCTCCTTCAGAGCAAAAATAGTCTAAAAAGAAGAAAAAGATTTGAATTGAATTGAATGATCGATCCAACTTCAATGAAAACAGCACCTCGCTCGCTCACTCGTGGTGTTGGTTAAAGCTCTTGAAGTCTGGCAGAGATACCTAGACGGGTTCCTGTGTGGTCATGCATATATGAATAGGTCTCAGAGCTATCTGTTGATAGCTTATGAAAAGAATTATATGTTGTCTTCCTGTAGAAGCTTAAGTCTACTAGACATTATTCAAGTAAACGGAATGATTCTTTCAAATGGTTTTTGCAAATAACTATACTTCTAATGCAATACATAGCATGCAAGATCTGCAGCTGAAAAAGTAATAGTTTTAAAAGTATTTAAAGTACACTTACCGCTCTTAAAGTGGGTTAAAATGTGAGAGTTGCTTTGAAGTAATGCGCACAAGTTACAGGCATGAAAGCAGGTCAGCGGCATGAACATGAAATGAGAATCGGCACCACAAAAAACTCGACTGACATCAGACGTATCAGGAAAACACCAGAGACGCTTTCTGTTCACTCGCAGAAACAGCGCTGCTCAAAAATAATGTCCCCAACTTGTATGTGAACGCTTTTGGACCTTCAAGTCACAGTTGTATTTCATTGAAATATTTCATTGCATTAGATAGATAGCAAATTAGCATCTGCACAAGCTTTTCTCTAAATTAATTGAACTTTTCTGAACCATTTGTGCAATGTCTTTTAATTAACTGATATTTATAGTGAATATTTTAAGTCAGTTCTTTGTACTTTGAAACATAAACATATTTTGGGGTAAATATTTCACTTAGAATGTGTTTGTCCTATATTTAGTTCAAATAAATGACACATTGATATTTCGTCTTGATATATTGTATCTAATGTTTATGACTTGATATCTTATATTTAATGCAAGACATTTGGACATTAAGTGATTTACGTGTCCACATACTTTTTTTGGGGGGTCCTGTACATTTGATGGAGTTTTGTTTTGACATCTCATACATGACTTGCTGAGAACTGTGACGCATTGGATGTGGTTTCGATATTAAACCTAAAGGCAAGCCTAAACCACTGTTTACAAGTCGAACTAAACATCAAACTGAAACAGAAAATGTAATACTGGCATTTTTTCTAAGTTGCATGTCTGTGTATTGCATAATCTGTATATATCACAAAGAATGCTAGGACAAATATATATATCAGTCTTTAATAAAAAAAAATACAATTTGTAAATTGCATTACATACAGTAAAAGCAGACTTAAATGTACATTTAAATACCAGTGAGAAAAAGACCATTGTCCTTGTTCAAATGAGGCAATTGGCACAAATGAGGCAGAGGCACATTTCCACTTTAAACAGAACGATATGTACGAGGTTTTGTATGCACACAACAACAACAATATTATTAATAATAATTAAATTCTCCCACTTTGGCTGATGAACTAATGAACTTGTCTCTTGGGTTTATATGCAGGCAGTGATCCTACATAAGCTGGCTAACTGAACTTGTGTTCCATTACTGCATTTTTGGTCAAGAACAGGAATATCTCTCATAACACTGCAGAAGTACCATCCAATGTCATTGCAATTAATGGTGAATACTGACCAATTAACATTGTTTTCTGTATTATTATGCCATTTTTTATGTAATCTTTCTGTTCCAGAGTTACGGTCTAAATCAGTCGGACTGTAGTACCACCTCAGTTTATAATTTCTACCGGGCTGAAAAGTGCAGTTTATAGTGACCGAGTCTCCTTCACAAACTTCAGCGTACTTTGGTTCCAAATAGACGTTCAGTCTTTCCTCTTGACTTCCACCAATCACACCACCTGTTGTGGTCACAAAATGAAGAGAACAATTTATTGTCTGTTGCTAAAACAAGAAGTATACGACTGGAATAGTGTTGATCTTGAGCTTGTTGTGAACATGATGGTTTCTTTTAGTGAGGTTTATCCAGAATTTTTCAAATACCACCATATTGGTGTGTAGCTGAAACTATTGCTGTATCTATATGTAGGCCTGTCGCAATAATCAATATAACGACTTATCGCGCAATATAATTTACAGAGAAAAGAAGGTCAGGGTAAAATCTGTAGATGGAAAAATCTCCATACAAGTTTTTTTTTTGCATTTTTCTTTTTTTCTACTTGTTACTTTGCACTTTTTGTTAGAAAATGTTTATTTACTATTTATTCAGGTTTTTTAAGGTATTTAATGTTTTGATACTTAATTTTCATGATCTAAATACTCTTAAAAATTTAAAGTTTGTTGTCATTTGGAAGTGTGTAGGCCTTCTTGCATTATTATGCTGTTACATTATGATTATATATTCAGTGGCATAAAATGGTCTTTAAAATGACAATAATATCGCTTATCGCAATTATTTCTGGGGCAATATATCGCACAACAAAAAGCTGTTATCGTGACAGGCCTATCTATATGTATCTCTATCTATGATGTATCTATGTGAGTATGATGAGAGCTACATAGAGTGTATTGAGAGAAAAGCTCTATTAACTACATAGCCTTCTAACTTCATAACACAACAATAAATAACCCATACAACTTACTCTTATTTATGTGGCAAATACCAAGTTTCCCTCTACTTTCCGTCCAGAACTTGTATTATATTTACTGAATTTTTTCTTTGTTTTTTTTTTCTTTGAGAACAGGAATATCTCTCATGACCTTGCAGAAGTACCATCCACTGTCATTGGTCTTGACAGAATTAATGTTGAATGTTGACCAAGTGACATGTTTTCTGTATAAATACGCCATTTTTCATGTAATCAGTTACAGTCTAAATCAGTCGGGTTGTAGTACTAAACTTTGTACTTTCCATCTGGCTGAAAAATGCAGCTTCTTGTGACCGAGTCTCCTTTACAGACTTTGTACTTTGGTTTCAAATGGACGTTCAGTTCCCTTGACTTGTACTGCTGATCAAAGCTCCTGTTGTGGTTAGGAAGTTAAAAGAAATAAGATAATTGATCATTTATTCAAGTATATACGGTTGGAATATTGATGGTTTTGAGCTTGTTATGCTTTCTTGTTGTTAGATGGATAATTTCTTTGAACACAAAATATCTGCTGACATGTGACTTTAATACATAACTCAACCAAGCGACTATATGGGGCAAGTGGACAAAGTGAGAAGCTGCCATTTCATGGCGTATTATACACTATTTAACAGTTCTCTGCAAAATTGTATTAATCATTTTGTGTTTCATAAATATTTTTATATATACAACAGAACATGTACTGGTAATTTAAATCTAATTTCCTAAGTTTTCCTATAACCATAAAACACAACACAACACAATGCAATGCAATGCTTAATTCAAAATACAGGTAAACAGCTGTGAAAAATCTGTGGAAAATTTCTTCACGTTAACATAATACATTGCGCCCTATTTTGACAAACTTTTCTTAGAGTGTATAATCAATATACATTTATAATGTAAAACACATGGCAGAATTTGAGTTTAAAAGACAGAATTCACATAATTATATTTTTACTTAATTATATTTTATTATAAAAATATAATACATAATTTATAAATTATTTTATAATTATAATTTATTAAATATACACATATACGATTAAAACATACAGAGAAAACCACTGCTAGCCCTCATCCGTCCCTCGGGTCATTTTGACCCAAAACTCATTTTTAAAGATTTTTTAGCGTTGATCGTTATGTTATGAGACTTTTTTTTACTTTTTTTTCACACTTGAACCGGGAATACATGAAAAAAAATTTGAGTGAATTCGAGCAGTTTAATAAGTGGGTGCTATAAAAAAGTATCAAAAGTGTCCCTCGCGGGTCATTTTGACCCGCCACTGGAAAAGCATGGAATTTACGAAAAAACTGCGGATTTTTTTTTATTGAATTTTGTCACACTTGAGCATGGAGCACACACAAAAAATGTTTTTGTCGATTCGAGGATTCTATTTGCGTGTAATAAAAAAAGTAACAAAAGTATCCCTCGCGGGTCATTTTGACCCGGCCATAGGAATGAATGGAATGTCAGAAAAAAACAGCATTTTTTTATTTATTTGATTTTTTTTACTATATAAAATCTGACACAATCCAGAAAAGATGCATACCCAAACAAAGGGCTGAGACTGCAGAATGTCCCCAATGCACAAAAAACTCACATACCCACACACACACACACATGGCACACACACTCCCATTGAAACACATTATAGCATTTATGATGTTTCTGCTGGGAAATGACTGTCATTTTGAATTTTTTTTTACTTAACACAGTTAAATTTGAGTGATGGGGTGGAGACCAATGAGTTTATATCATATTTATATTTTTTAAATTTATCTTTTATATTTATTACATATTTATGAAACTGTATGAATATGCATGTGTTTGGATTAAAATTCAGTATCAATTCAATTAATTTGAGTGATGGGGTAGAGACCAATGAGTTTATATCATATTTATATTTTTAAATTTATCTTTTATATTTATTACATATTTATGAAACTGTATGAATATGCATGTGTTTGGATTAAAATTCAGTATCAATTCCTTTCTTTCTTTTTTTTTTTTTACAAAATATATATTTTTTAATGTTTTGATATATATCTAAAAGCCTTGAGATATATCTGAATGCTTAATGAAGCCTCAAAATGGTGTAGTTTTAAAGATTTCACTTGTTTAAAAAACTACATAAAAAACTAGAAAAAATATATATATATAAAAATGGACCAATATAAGCTTTCTGGACCAAAAATAAAATTAGTGTCATTTTTGGCCTTTGGGTCATTTTGACCCGCGAGGGACACTTTTGTTATAGGTTCGGGAGGGACGGATGAGGGCTAGAGAAACTTTTTAGTGGATAAAGCTCCTGTGACTAGCCCCAGTTATATTCATTTCCCAAAATATTTCACTTTCTACATGATAGATTATATCAAACAATGTTCTTTACAAAATAGGCTTTTAAAATAGCATAAAGCTCACTTACCTATAAATAAAAGAAGAAAGATTGCACTGCACACTCGATCCATGTCCAAGTTAGCACAGTTCAGAATAATACTGTAAATCACCCCGAGACTAAATAAAACGATAAACAAAAAGACAGTGATGAAGTTACTTTAAATTATGAATTCAACTTTATGAAACTGCACCAAACAAAAACAGCACCTGGACTCTTTAAAGGAGAACACCTGAAGCTTTCTTGTTCACTCGTGATGGTTAAAGCTTTTGAAGTCTGGCAGAGATACCTAAATGGGTTCCTGTGTGGTCATGCATATACAGTGGGTACGGAAAGTATTCAGACCCCCTTAAATTTTTCACTCTTTGTTATATTGCAGCCATTTGCTAAAATCATTTAAGTAAATTTTTTTTCCTAGGATCCCCAATTCCAGGTGTGAAAAACTTGTTGCATTTTTCCCAAAAAGACTCATGGCTGTATTAGATCAAATGGGTGCTTCTACTAAATACTGAGCATTTTTCAGTTTTTCTTTTTTAATAAATTTGCAAAAATGTCAACAATTCTGTGTTTTTCTGTCAATATGGGGTGCTGTGTGTACATTAATGAGGAAAAAAAATTTACTTAAATGATTTTAGCAAATGGCTGCAATATAACAAAGAGTGAAAAATTTAAGGGGGTCTGAATACTTTCCGTACCCACTGTATGTACGTGTTATATTAATAGCTTCTGATGCCGTCTTCCTGTAGAAGAGTCAACTAGAAATTGTTCAAACTAAGCTATCCACCTTATTTTTAAGAGTACACAGCCATTTGTAACTTGAATGTGCCAAGTATCTGGTTTCATCTACTTCCAATTATTCTAGCTGTACAAAAACAGTCTGCTATGCTGAATGATATTGCAAACTGGTATTTGTTATAATTTTATTATCATAATTATGAAGACATTGGTTTGTAGTGCAAAGAGTTTAACTATTTAACACATTTTGTTCTTCCAGTTATATATCTATAGCGGCTAATGAATTGAAACAGATTTGGATAAATTTACAGGAGCATTACATCACTTGCTCATCAAAGGATCCTCTGCAGTGAATGGGTGCCGTCAGAATGAGAGTCCAAACAGCTGATAAAAACATCACAATAACCCACACCACTCCAGTCCATCAATTATTTTGGCCGGAGTTTCTTTTTTGCTTCACAAGACATTAATTGATGGACTGGAGTGGTGTGGATTATTGTGATGTTTTTATCAGCTGTTTGGACTCTCATTCTGACGGCACCCATTCACTGGTGAGCAAGTGATGTAATGCTAAATTTCTCCAAATCTGTTCAGATGAAGAAACAAAGTCTTGGATGGTCTGAGGGTGAGCACATTTTAAGCAAATTTGAATTTTTGGTTGAACTACTTTAAAGTATCTGAAAAAAAAAAAAAAACCCAGATTAACCCTAAGGGTAAGCCAAAGTCACTGTCAAATATTTTGCATGTGTTTGTACTGCATAATGTGTATTAAAAAATCAGTGCAAGTAAAGGACACAAATAAGTATAATTCAGTCTTTAATTTAAAATACATATTGCAAACATCACTGTGCATTACATACAGTAAAATTAGACTTAAATACTCATGTAATTAAATATCAGTGAGAAAAAGTGGCCATCGTCCTTGTTCAAATTCGACAAGAGCTGAGGCAAGTGTGCAAAGCACATTTCATCTACCCACAGAGAGCTGCACGAGTCAATGAATTTGAAAGGAAAGGACAATTAATATGCCACATTTAAGTTCAAATTCCTTGAAACAGGAACAAATAGCATCTTTTATTAAAAAGGTTCCTAATATCAAAAGCTGACGCTTGCTATTATAGCAGTCTATGATCAAACTACAACATAGCTTGAGTCAGATCATTTGTAAACAGTATAAATTAACTCATCTGAAAGCATTGTGGTGTCACAATGTGAAGGAAACCACAGTGCACTGTTAAAAAACTGACAGCTGTTGTATGTTAATATCACAGAAGAATATACAGTAAGTATGTAACTGTGCAAATCCTCATTTTTCATAGTCTGTTTCATTAGGTAACTTGGATTATCTCTAGTTAAATAAACTTGAATATAAAATACATCCAATATAATGTCTATATGCTGTTGTACAGTGTCAATTCACTCTTTGGTGGTATGAATGGCAAGTAAGTCAAACCATACTTTCCTTGATAGAAATTTAAATTATGTTCACTGTTTCTTTTAAAGTCAACATACAAATCTATTCAGAATTACTTCCGTAATTTGATGTATTACCGTCTGAAACAGGATATTTCAACAGAAAAAGGATCATGAAAACTCTGTGTTATATACCAGACTAGAAATACCATGGTATAACGTTGAGTCAATTTTGATTTCATGTTGACTTTAAAGGTACGCAACGTAATAAATGTGAGCTGAGATTTTATATGCACACATAATAATAACAATAAAAAAAAATTCTCACAAACAGACAGAAGCAAAATAAAACAAAATTTCACACAGTAAAAAAATAAAATCATTCTGCTCATTAAATAAATAAGAAATGATCTGAACCCTGTACTTTCTCTCCCATTGGCTGATGGACTATAACTCATCTTTTGGGTTTATATGCAGCCCTTGGTCCCACATGTGCTGATTATCCAGGGCTTGAATCACCTCGTCAGCTTGAAGCCTCTCCTGCAATTAGATTTAAAACACATTATATTTCATCATATTTGAATACATCACACATTTCTTTAGCATTCTATTATTAAACATTATTTATTAAACACTAAACAATTCTTAAATTGTTTTATGTTTTAAAAGTAAAAAAAAGAAAAAAGTAATTATTAAATAATTAAATTGAAAACAACGAAACTGAAACACTGGCCGATATAGTGTTGGAGGTTGGAGGTTTTGCGCCTATATTATGTGTGGATTTCACATTCCATCAGTAAAACCAGAGCGTGAAGGTTGAATTAGCAGAGCAATAGCACAGCTGTGCATAAAGTATTGCAATCCACACAACATATCGGGGATACATATCAGATTCACAAGAGGACAGTTTGTTGGTGCGTGTCTCGCTGGTGCACCTGTGACCAGGACAGCAAGTTTTTGCGGTGTATCGAGAGCCACAGTATCCAGGGAAATGTCGGCATGCCACCACAAAGGACATACCACATCCTACAGGAGTAACTGTTAATGAAAGAGGAAGCTTTCTAAAAGGGACGCGACCCAGATTGTCTCCAAAATACAAAACCACAGTCACTGCAGAAATAAATGTGCACCTCGACTCTCCCGTTTCCACTAAAACTGTTCGTCAGGAGCTCCACAGGGTTAATATTCATGGTCAGGCTGCTGTAGCCAAACATTTGGCCACTTGTGCCAGTGGCAAACGTCAGTTTGATTGGTGCCAGCAGGCAGTGCAAATTTTGGGCTTTGGACAATGTGAAACATGTATTGTTCTCTGATGAGTCCACCTTCATTGTCCCACATTTGTGGGAGTTATGGTGTTGAGAAGCCCGAAAGAGGCTTACCACCTGGACTGTTGCATGCCCAGAGTGAAGCACTGGGTGGATCAGTGATGGTTTGGGCTGCAATATCATTGCATACCCTAGGCCCACTACTGGTGCTAGACAGGTAACACTACCGAACCATACTGGAGGACCATGTGCACCCAATGGTTCAAACATTGCACCCTGCAGGTAGTGGCCTCAATCACGATGATAATGCACCAATACACACAGCAAGACTGGTGACAGAGTGGTTTGATGAACATGACAATGAAGCTGAACATCTCCCATGGACTGCTCAGTCACCAGATCTGTATTTTATTAAGCCACTTTGGGGTATTTTGGAGGAGCGAGTTAGGAAACGTTTTCTTTCACCAGTATCACTTAGTGACCTGGCCTCTGTTCTGCAAGAGGAATGACTCAAAATCCCAGGACTTGTCCTATTGCTAAAATAGTAATAGTAGGCTTTTTGTCCTAATTCAATCTGAAAAAAAAAAAGTTACAAGTTTTAAAATTTTATATATATATGTAATTTTTAAATGTATATATAAATTATATATAAACAGTTAGCAAATAATTTCTTAAAACATTCATTATAAAATGTATTTATATAATAATTCATTCATTCATTTCAATTGTGCATTTTAAATTATTACTATAAAAACCTTTATTTTGGAAGCTGCCATCCAAATCCATGGTTTAAAAAAAAAAGAAAGAAAACCGTCTGTCTAAATGCTTGGTTCTTTAGAAGTGAACAACATCTTACTTCCTCCTTGTAACCTCACCAGGACTGGGAACCACTCATGTTCAGGCATGTTTTTTTTCTCTCCAGGTTTTAGATATCAGAAGTTCAAGTACTGTATTTTACAAGCCATTTTTCAGTTTGCATAAATGGTGTTTTTTGACTAAGGAGGAGGTTTAATAATTGAGCTTTAATAATACAATGACCTGTTTATTTCAAAAGAAAAAAAAATGATATAACTCTTATAACAGTGTACGTATAAGTTATACCAGGTACAGCATAGGTATTCATTCATTTAAAGTGGTCAGGGTTCACTGACGTGTATAGAAATACTCCAGGTCAAAGGCCTTAGAAACGTGTGCTTAGTGTATATAAACACAATGGGCATCATGTTAGTGTGTTGTGAGAACAGGAAGTGGTTTAACGGTTTGACAGCACTCACTGTTGGGTATAACACTTCTGTATAGGTGGCCATATGTGGCTCAAGACTTGTGCTTAATGTACAATGGAAAATTCCACTTCCTCTTAAATTACATTTTCCAACTAGACAGAATTTTAGTGATATACTATATATATATATATACAGACATGCCACCATGTTAATATAATATCATTGGCATTACTAAAACCTAAACCAAGACTGAAAAATAAACACGTATGTGCTCTCTCTGACAGACAAACAGGTTTCCTCACCAGCTCCCTGTAGAGGGGTGGGAAAACAGAGTGTTTAACTGCCAAACTCTACCTGAGAGGACAGATGAGCAAAATGCACAGTAATTCTTCCTTACGGTGACAGTCTTGGCATCCATTTCTGTAAAGATGAATTCTCCGCCGTCAAAATTGCCGTTCAGATACAGCAGTGCACTGAATCACCAAAAAAAAGAGAAATAAGAAATATAATTAATATTAATTGCATTGTGTGAAACTTGTTTTGACCAGGCTCACATTTAGTTAAAATAACTATTTTGAGTCTTGAAGAAGGTTTTAGAGCAGTTTTCTTTCTCTTTGAAGTGTTACAAGCTCTTGGTGCATAAAGAAGATCTGTAAAG
>NW_015653457.1:385980-386528 GCF_001515625.1 Sinocyclocheilus rhinocerous | reverse complement strand
TTAGCAGCATCATATGACCCCTTTAACACTTCTTACCTGTAGTCTCGGAAGGTGTAAGCAGGCGGCTCTTTCCAGCACTCATTCGCTTCTGGGTCCAGAAGACAGTTGTCAGCATGTATTGGGTGACTGAGGTCATTTCTGTGGTCCTGCTGACCTGATAAAATAAATAATTATTAAAAATATGATTAAAAATAAATGTAAAAAATAAATTATATATATATATATATATATATACATACAGGACTCATTTTCAGCCCTGGAGTTTCATGCCTTAGACTGGCCCACTTTAGTTCACGACTCACTATATTAAAATAATGTAATTAAAACCTCAGTATATAAGTATGCAATAGTGCACTGTTCTCTACAGCCTTGTAATTCATCGTATTTTTCAAAAATATCATCATTTCCAAATTGCAAACGTCGTTATTTTGCACGTCTGCTTACCGGCCGTCTCATCGTCTTCATTTGTTGTACTGTCGGTGGATTTAAGGAAAAAGGTACTCAGCTTAGTACATTTGGCCGCGTCAGTTTCTAGAGTTTTTTTTTTT
>NW_015653457.1:385523-385963 GCF_001515625.1 Sinocyclocheilus rhinocerous | reverse complement strand
GACCCCGGCCCTCACGGCCAAAAAAAACAGACCGGCCCACCGGGAATTCTCCCGGTGCTTTCGATTAGCCAATCCAGGCCTGTATATATATATATATGAGACAATATATTATATAGATACAATATTATATAAATATATATATTATTAATAAAATTATATATATATATAACATTAATATTTAATGTTATATAAATATGTATTATAAATTATATATATGTTTAACAATATATATTATATAGATATGTTTTAAATATTTTACACACACACACACAGTATGCAAGTATATACATACCTCATGACGCAGCATTATGTGTAGTATATTCTGACTTAAGTAATCAAAATGTGGTTTAATCTGAGGTAGAAACTGAGAGCTGAGGTGACGTACCAGATATGGCGGTCCTACACACTAAATGTGTGTATGAGAAATGAAGAGTAGAGTT
>NW_015653457.1:380513-385083 GCF_001515625.1 Sinocyclocheilus rhinocerous | reverse complement strand
GACCCCGGCCCTCACGGCCAAAAAAAACAGACCGGCCCACCGGGAATTCTCCCGGTGCTTTCGATTAGCCAATCCAGGCCTGTATATATATATATATGAGACAATATATTATATAGATACAATATTATATAAATATATATATTATTAATAAAATTATATATATATATAACATTAATATTTAATGTTATATAAATATGTATTATAAATTATATATAAGTTTAACAATATATATTATATAGATATGTTTTAAATATTTTACACACACACACACACACAGTATGCAAGTATATACATACCTCATGACGCAGCATTATGTGTAGTATATTCTGACTTAAGTAATCAAAATGTGGTTTAATCTGAGGTAGAAACTGAGAGCTGAGGTGACGTACCAGATATGGCGGTCCTACACACAAGATGTGTGTATGAGAAATGAAGAGTAGAGTTTAGCATGAAGTATGACTCAAGTATCCGCCTGGCCTTCTCGCTGACATCATAAAAGAGGCGGGCACTTTTTAAAGGAACACGTCCCTCATAGCCATGCTGCAAAGATAAATAACAAAGAATTAATTATTAATATTATAATATTCATGACTGTTTAATTACTCACGACTCTTTGTCCAATCAGAATGTACATAAATCTTTAAAAATAAATAAATATAAATTGTAATTATAAATTCATTTACATTCCAAATAACACAATATACTGATAAGAAATATTAATTCAAATTTTACTCAATATTTGAGTGTGCTACGTATTTTTCATGCTGTTAGCTTTTGGCTGTTTACACTTTACTGTAATATTGGGTTCATGTGTCACACTATCTGTAAACACACAAGTGTCAGTCAATGTTAAAAACTACTAACCTTCAACGTTTTCAATACTGTCGCCCCTTCGAATTTCTCATTTGGTGTGTGAGGAGACATTTTCCCCTTGTAGCCGTCACCAGCTGCAGTGACACTCTAAGGAAATATTGAGATAACAACCCAAACTTAACTGTAAAGTTACAGTACATCTGACATAAAATGAAATAAAATACTATATCACATGAGCTGATTCGTTTTAAGACACTGAGAATGACACAACAGAAGTAAACTCTCACGTGTGCCAGATGTTTGAGCTCAGAGCACTCGTCCTCACTGATGACATCATCAAAAAGCGCCCTCTGACTCCCATTCAGGGTGACAGAGTTCTGTACAAGTCGTACATTCTCATACAGCAATGGACCTCCTGTATACACATGTACACATACAACCACAAATTTACTTTTAATAACCAATAAAAATGGTAAAACACTGAAACAGTAATAGAAATGTTACTAATGTGCTGAACCAGTATATTGTAACCAGGCTGATTTGTGAACTGAATCAATTGGTTCATTGAAAACAATCAACTTTTTTGCCATTTTTGTAGCTTTGAGGTCTCTATATGCCAGGATTTTCATATTTGGTTGAATTACTCTAACTCTTCTCTAAATATTATTCTAACCTATTTTTAGTCCCTCTTCTTGCTTTTTGTCCAAGTTGTTTATGGTTATGTATCTTGCCTTTTACAATATTTTAAGTTCATTTAAAAGTCAGAAACAGCATATCACCTTCCCGCAGCTCTTGTAACACAGACATTGTGACATTTCTCTTTGCTGATATTGGCACATAGTCCATCCAGCCATTGGTACCAGAAGGAATCCTAATGACACATAATTCAAAACATAAACTCTGAACATTATCAGTGTGTTTTATTATATTCATGAAAACGCCTACCTGTTAGCATCTTCTCTGCCACCCGAACTGCTCCAGTAGTTCTGAGGAGAAACAACAATCAGAAGCATATATTAAAAACTCTTTAGTTATGAAGAGCTGTGCCTTTATAATAGTTGGGCTTATTGATGATCCCACCACAAGGGGGCGATGTAGGCTAATTGTTTAATCTCAAATATTACAGGAGCACCTGTTCCTGTCATAGCTGTTACTAGACTGAAACATTGTTCATTCCCTATGCCTACATGGTACATTTGAACTATTTTACAATATTTGATTCCTCATACATTTACAAAGTGAACTCTTAATTAAATCGGCAAAAATTTTGTTTTCAAACAGGCTTCCCCTGTCTTCCATTGGTTGAACAAACAGATAATCCCGTCCAATGTAGCTCTATCAGGTTGGTTAGGATTATCAAACAAACAGCAATGTTTTGAAACATCTACACTTAAAAAAGTGAAACGACCATGTCGTTTAATCATGGTTTCTGGTTTAAACCTGTTTTCCCCACAGTAAAAAACAAAACAAAAAAACAATGAAAAGAAACAATTTTGTTTAAATAGTATTTTTGCTTGACAAAAAAATAAATAAAAATTGTCACTGGCCAATTTTACCTGACTGCAGAAATGATTGTGGGTTTTATTTTTATTTTTTATTTTTTTGTGTGTGTTTTTGTCAGTACATAACAGAAAAGATGATGCATATTTTAAAAAGACATCAAAACTGATGGACTTTCAAAGTGAATATTCCTGCCTTTATTTATTAAAAGTAAATTAAATGAAACATTGATAAACAAAATGCTTTAGTTTTATCTTAAGTGAAAATTATACTTTCATATTATAACTAATTTAGCTTTTGTTCGTGGTTAAATTAATTTGTAATATATATATATATATATATATATATAGACCTACATTAAGTAACGATATGACTTTTGTATAAAGAAAACACGGGCTTTATAAGAAAAAAAACTTTTTACTTTGCATGAATGCCAATTTTTGTTGCTGGAATTATAAATATTTTTTATTATTATTAAACCTAATTTAAGGTTTGAGCGGAGCCTTAAATATAATTTGAGAAAAAACTAATACATATAGCTTAGGGTATTTTTTTTTTTACTTAGTCCGTTTTTTTTTTTTTCAATGTACACTTTTTTTTTGAGAAATCAACCTACAAATTACTAGCTTATAAATGTCTCTGCATATTAAACTGGTATAGAAAGAAAAAATGGTAGACTTGAGCTTTAGAAAACCATTTCTGGTTCATTTTGTGTACTTACTGCTTCAATATAGGGCACTCCAAGATTACTGCTGCCGATGAGCAGCAGGTCTAACTCCTGTTTGTGCCGCTTTAGATACTGTTCAGCTTCCTGTGGCATAAAAAAAAGCATAGTTAGACTGATTATATTTCCTACATGCTGTAGGTTTAAGATTATGGCCCTAATTATTTTATCTCCCAAACATCTTGTTTACAACACAACAAAACCTGAGGGATGGATGGCGTAGTCTCAGTCTAAAATCAAGCTCGTTCCACAACCTGTGCGATTTCTCTTGCCATTTTCCAAGACTTTTTATTAGTGGTCTCTGGCACTCATTTAAAGCAACTTGTTATAACTGGAGCAAAGTCTGCTGCTTCTAAGTGTGGTCGAGACCACATGAAATGGCAGCCTAGGTGCCCTTTTGGGGGAAGAGTTACATGGGTAGCATTTGCGGCTTTGTGTTCTTCAAATGCAAACAGCTCTCAAATTGTTTCAGGGAGCTTTGCGGTGTTTCAGTGAAAATTTCTACTCAGCTCCCTGTTCGAGAAGACTATACTGTCAGCACAGTATCTCGGCGGCGGGTTAACAAGGTCCCGGAGAAACTAGAAATCGGGCAATCAGACATGGCAGCAAGCCCATATAGATGGAAACACTCTGCAATAGGGTGGAAAAGAATGTACTTGGTTGTTATGAGCTAAGAACTGAAGGATCTTGCAGTGAAAGACGTATTGATGCCCTCTGGCACTTGACTTACCAAACTCATATGGCTTTTACAGTGCTAATAGCTTCCAGGCTTTCCAGCGAAAGACTCTTTTGGATAGTTCAAGAGTGTGTGCAGCTATTACTGTACATCTTGGATACCAAACCCACTAAACACATGATTATTCTAGTGTGTTTATGCACGCTGGCATCCTGACAAATTCTGCACTTGGGGAATAAGTCTACTAAAACAAAAGCTTCAAATGGCATTACAAGAACTATCACCTTATGAATTTGAACTTGCTCAATGTCGATTGATGCTAATGTAAGATAAGTTACTTTAAAGACAAGCATCAACTAAAAGGAAAATTTGTAAATTGGGTCTATCTCAGGAGACTTTGAGATTGAGAACAATAAACGTCTCTGTAAGCAGTCGATCAATGGCTCGTATCAAGCAAATTTCAAATTGCAAATTTCCACTATCATGACTGTCATATGGCATCTGCTTCAATGAAATAAGAATGTCTGAAATATAGAAAAGGAATTAATTAATTAATTTATTTATTTTTTTTAAATGTCATTTGGTGCATCCAAGTAAAAATACCATATTTTATCTTGAAGACATGTGAGTGTCAGGGTTATTATAATTAAAGAGATAGTTCACCCAAAAATGAAAATTTGATGTTTATCTGCTTACCCCCAGGGCATCCAAGATGTAGGTGACTTTGTTTCTTCAGTAGAACACAAAGAAAGATTTATTTTTTCAAATGGACCATTGACACTCTATCTACAATCTCAATTGGGAGTGTCAATGGTCCATTTGAGAGATAGGTGGCGGTAATGCACTTATAAGTCTGC
>NW_015653457.1:379927-380255 GCF_001515625.1 Sinocyclocheilus rhinocerous | reverse complement strand
CAGACTTATAAGTGCATTACCGCCACCTATCTCTCAAATGGACCATTGACACTCTATCTTCAATCTCAATTAGGAGTGTCAATGTTTATTTGAGAGATAGGTGGCGGTAATGCACTTATAAGTCTGCAATCCGCCGTAAAGCAAGAAGAAGAAGAAGGCGCCTCACTCGCAGGCTGACGAAGAAGACGCGAACGCGCTCAGGACAGTTCGGACATTGCGGTGGAAATCAGAGGTAAAAAACGATATAAATACTGTTCAGTTTCTTGCACAGACCGATCATCGTTTTGTGTCTTTACACATCAATGTATCGTCACGAGACGCAGGGTTT
>NW_015653457.1:369972-379814 GCF_001515625.1 Sinocyclocheilus rhinocerous | reverse complement strand
TTTTTTTACTCTCAAAGCCGTGATTCCCATTCACTTCCATTATAAGACTGGTAGACTGCAACGGTTTGAGTTAAAAATCTTCGTTTGTGTTCTACTGAAGAAACAAAGTCACCTACATCTTGGATGCCCTGGGGGTAAGCAGATAAACATCACATTTTCATTTTTGGGTGAACTAACCCTTTAACTAAAACTAAATACATAAAAAAAGTTTGTTTCTTGAAATAAAATAAACTTTAACTGAAAAAAAAAGTAAAAAAAAAAAAAACCTTATTTCAGCTAGTTGCCAGGGCATAACTAAAACTAAAACTGAAATAAAAATTAAAAAATATATAGACATATTAAACATCAACAACAGCAAAAACGAATAAAGATGACAAAAAATATGGAAGCCTGTTTCCACCACAGGATAAAACTCACAATTCTTACTTTATAACTCACAATTGCAAGTTTATATCACACAATTCTGAGGGGAAAAATATGTGAGAAATTGTGATAAAAAAGTCACAATTACTTTTTTTTTATTCAGTGGCAGAAACAAGCTTCCATACAAAACACAACAAAATTACTTCAACTTTACTTAAAATTAAAATGAAAACAACATTTAAAATAAAAACTAATTCAAAATATTAATAAAAACTATATCAAATCAACACTGCTGAGCCTAATCATTATCTTAATCATTATTTTACAAAATGTTTTTCATAAATGTTTTTCTTTTTTATGTTTTATTTCAGTTAAAGTTTATTTTATTTCAAGTAACTGAACATGAACATGAATTACTCATTCATAAATATACTTTTAGGCACCACAGTAATATAGTTCAACCCTTTTATTACTCTGTGTGTGTGTGATCGTATTCTCCATCATGGATATGTTCTGATGTCAGCCATACATTTCACTTTCGCCTAACACCATAGAAGCCATAAAGGCCTTAAAGCGCTTGAACCTCATTAATGGCTGCTTGCAGCTATATTTGTTTTGTTTTTTCTGCATGTTGCACCACCATGTCTCACCTTGCGAGGCTGGCCATCATGTCCCAGCACTTCCCTGTAATGCTCCACATTCTTAGTCATGAACTCTTCTCCTTCGTGGAACAACAGGTAGGTCAACGTGCACTCCAACGCCTTCTCATTCCTTCCAGCTGAACACATAGAGGAGAGAACCAGTTATTAAGTGTTGATGAAGCCACCAGGGCTCTGTTTATTGGATTTTACATCCTGTGAGGCTGTCTGATTTTTTGGAGTCATCTTTTCCCACAGTCACGTTTATTTCCTTTTGGAGACCCACATGCTCGGAAACATTCGCATTCCAGGCCAGTGACCACAATGGAACAAACACCACACAGGGATGAGCGAGTGGAAACACACGGCTCTGAGACTTGCAACAGAGACGGCACTCGCAAACACACACCTGAATGACTTGCCATTTTATGAACAACAAGCAGTATTTGTAAAACTAAAATTTCTCATCTCGGAGCTCTTTTTCTTGATATGGAAGCAAAAGTTCAGCTTTGACATTTCCAAGAAGAAATCAGTCAAGTCTGAAATATTTATCAGATTCTCCCTCTACTTTAGAGTGAGTAATTTCATGATTAATGAGGTTTTGTCATTTCAAAATAATTTTCAAGGTGCTTTTAATCTGATTATAATTACTGCTGACAATTCCTTTCCATTACAGACTACTTCTAATTTGACTGATGGAAGTCAGTAGTGTTGTAGCCAATATCTTCTATCTTGAGTTCAAGATGCAAGGAGAGAATTGGGGTCAGATACCAAATCAAGCCCAATGAGTTTTACTCCAAGACTAGAAGTTGTGAAGGTGAGTTCAAGAAAGTTAATTCAAGCCAGTTTTGACATGTATAGAGGTTTACCTTGGAAATAGGCAAATTGCAGGTAGTCGTAATGCAGTGGCAGATAGTTTTCCATGGGCGACAGGCGACCGGGGCGTGTGGCCAAGTCTCGGATGCACTCATGCTGGCAGTGAAGAACCTGTGTGTAATGATCTGGAAGACAAAGTTCAACATGATTTAGATGAGGGGTCTTGAGGTCAAATTAGCTTGGGGCCTCTGGTCAGTTCGTATTCTCTATCTTGAACCAGTTGAAAAGTTATGACACACATGCAGATGCTTGAGTTTGAACTATTTACCATTACACTCTTAAAAAAATAATGGTTCCAAAAGGGGGGTTTTGCAGTGATAACAGAGGAACCATATTTGGTTCCTCTTTCAGTGAACAGTTCTTAAAGGGGTCATATGATGCTGCTAAAAAGAACATTATTCTGTGTATTTGGTGTAATGAAATGTGTTTATGCGGTTTAAGGTTCAAAAAACATTATTTTCCACATACTGTACATTATTGTTTCTCCTCTATGCCCCGCCTTTCTGAAATGCGTCAATTTTTACAAAGCTCACCGGTCTGAAAAAGCGAGGTGTGCTCTGTGACTCTTAACTTTTATAAAGAATATCTCTTTGGATTTGAGACTTTAGTTTTTGCAACTTTACAGATCTTCTTTATGCACCAAGAGCTTGTAACACTTCAAAGAGAAAGGAAAAATTGAAATCGCATCATATGACCCCTTTAAAAAAAACTTTTTTTATTTAGTCTGAAGAACATTTAAAAAAAAAAATTCTAAAGAACCTTTTTTTCTGCTATAAAGAACCTTCTGCCGAATGGAAAGGTTCTTGATCCATAGATGCCAATAAAGAATCTTTATTTTTAAGAGTGTACTTGTGGAAAAACAGAAACAGGGCATCGTGGCGGGATCTAATTGCTTAATAACACACTGTAATTCTGGTTGATGCAGTTGAGAATGTGATCCATGTCTTTTCCAAGAGTGCATGAAGTGAGATCATCTAACTGGGATCAAATCAAAGATGTGCAACCAGAGATGCTGGTGTATTTCATGTGGACAAGGTTGAGGATTAAATTAGAGAGCTGAGAAGACTTTAAACTCACTTTAAAGGGTTTCAAGTGTAGTAGGCAGATTGTTCCCACATGAAAGTGGGAACAGATTCACAAATTAAAAAGATGAGTAAGAGCTTCTATCAAAAACATATTCTGTTACACCAAATACACAAAATAATGATCTTTAAAATAGCATCATATGACCCCTCTAACAGGCATATTATGGGATGGAGAGGCTTTCGTCAAATTTGTTCTGTTAGTCTATTCATGTATTCACAAAGGCATGTAAAGGCACTAAATATTGTAGAAACTTAATTTGCTGTAAAGTTGCTTTGCAATGATTTGTATCGTGAAAAGCGCTGTACAAATAAACTTGAATTGAATTGAATGTAACTAGCTCTTGATTACTTTTGTAAATATAACAAAGATAACCTTGACGCCATGAAAATCATGAAGAACAACCCATCTGCTTTAAAAGACCTTTTGTTAATATGGCAGAAAATGAGCCCATAATTGTAGCAGAGAGTCATGTCAATGCATACTATCAAAAAACATACATACACATATGCTCTCGGATCCTTTAATGTGCACAAACACACCCAACGGACAGAAAATGTCAGTGACATCACTTCGAATATTTTCCAGGGATTCCTTGCTGAACTCTGAGACATGCCATCATGCACAAAACCCCCTGAAGCTAACGTCAGAAACACTGACAACCCCCATGAAGAACAAGTCCTCTCACGATTGGCCAATCCTTTACATTTAGGCCATAAATGAATGTCAGTCATGCAACAGTCTTTCACATCCTTCCTTAATCAGCAGAATGCAATCAGCAATAATTAAGAACCATTATGGCAGCTCAATGACATGCATTGTTTTTAAGCCAAATGTTAGGGGGATGTTATGACATAAGTGTTAGAGAATTATGACTCCCTGTTTGACTTTTATGGACTTTCACACAGTTAAAAGATGTCAGTTAGTTATATTAGCTGTAATTAGTGCCCATCATGCAACTATTACAGCAATTTTACTGAAATGTGACAGCCTAAACTGAAAGCAGCTAAAACTATTAGCCAGCATTGTGAGTTCTGTGTCAATAACTATGAATATGATGAATGAAAATATGTGATAAATTAAATACTCTACAGTTGGTGTTAAGATTTTTTTTTTTTTTTGCACACCAATGCTGCATTTATTTGATCAAAAATACAGTAAAAACTGAAATATTCTGGAATATTATAACAATTTAAAATAGATTTTCCTATTTGAATATATTTTAAAATGTAATTTATTCCTGTGACACAAAGCTGAATTTTCTCCAGTCACATCATTACTCCAGTCTTCTGTGTCACATGATCCTTCAGAAATCCTGCCCTGCCTTTAAATGGCTATCTTTTTTAAAATTGAGGTCAGTTGGACTGTGTGTGGCCTGCTGAATATCAAACAGTATTCTGGTTTTGAGCAGGAATGCAATCCAGACAAAACATGGCTCATGTTATGCATGCTTAACAGACATAAGCCAGTTTCTCCCATGTAACTTCACAGGCTGAAGTTAAAATGAACAGCTTCTGTATCGATACATAACAAATCATAAAAGTGGATTTAGCTTTGATCCAAAGAAGCCTTTCAAGTTGTATGTTTTATTTTCAAAACACTGTATAGGGCAGCCGTATGTCACACTCTTTGAAGCTGTTCATTGTTGTACTATCATGAACTGCCTGTCAGACACAACAATAACGGATTGTACTTCAAAAAAAAAAAAAAACCCTTAGGTCAAACACTACTCTTGCCTACTCAGAAAGGACTTACATAGAGGTCGGAGAACGGGAAGATCTCCATTTCTGGGAACACAAATAGCTCAGAAACATGATATCCACAACAGAAAGTCCCAAAGAACCACTTGAGAACGGAAAATTCCCAGACCCTTCTCAAGACCACAGATGATAGCTTTACCACATTAGGAGGAAGCAGAAAAGCTCTGAGTACAAAAGCATCTGTACCTGAGATTAGCTCGTAGAGGTTGTATTTGTACAAGACATGATTCTGCTCCTCGAAGTGCTGCGGCCCTTCACAGAGGGCCCGGCACTCCACATCGGCGCTGTAATACTCAGTCAGAGCCTCTTCAAAGAGCGTCACGGACTCTTCGTAGTTTCCTTTGTCGTAGAGCTTCACCCCAGCAAAGAAGGCTTTCTGTAAATAGAAAGATGCACTTCATGATGCTGAACTTGTTTCAGGTGTTTCAGGCTTTGTTGGGTGTCCTTAGAGGTTCAAGAAGCTTCAAACAGTGCCGTAATTGGGGTCAGCAGTCACTCACCTGGTGTGGGCGGGATTCCCGGTCAATTAAGTGTTCCTCTTTTACACCCTTCTGGGCTTTGTACTGCTCCAAGTGCTCTCCCATCTCCACATGCTCAGGGTTGGCTTGGAAATACGTATGAGCGGCAGACGCAGCTTTGTCCAGTTGCCCAAGCTGTTTTGAAAAGAAACAGAACACAGAAACATTTAAAAAAAAAAAAAAAGAAAGAAAGAACTTTGGAGGCCCTCTCTTGGCACAATTTTGAGTTTTACAGCCCAAATACTGAGAAATTACATTGCAAAATATGTCAGTTAAAGTTGTAATTGTGATATCAGGTCACACAAATGCAATTATCTGTAAGAAAATTACCAGACCTTGTGTGAAATATCACAATCTTTAAACAAATCATTATGAGAATTAATAGAAATTGTTGAAAAAAAATTATTTGTAGTGTTGAAGAACATAGTATAGCCAATTTGGACAAGAACAGAAATTCATTCTGGTCTGAACTGGTCTTTTCAGCAGGGAAGCTCCTTTTGGCCTCTGAAAGGGATACAAATTTAAATAAATAAATCGGGGACTGTTTAAATCATAATTCCAATGAATTCTGCTTTATCATTGGAGGAAAAAAATGTCAAAACAAATTCACGGAAGCCATCAGTGGTTATTTTTCTGCCTCAAATCTGTTCTGCAGATCTTGGATTGGCATCAGTTTCTTTCATCCTTACTAGGAACAATATATTGTATGAAAAGAGCTCTGTTTTAGGTTTGTTTGTACTAACTCACGCATTGCAAAAATTATGACAACGTTAATGATGATTTACAGAAAGAAAGAAAAAAACACATTAGCAAGAATCACATGGATCTCTTTTGGAGTTTACCACCACAAAATCACAAAATACATCAGAAGGCTATCAGCATCAAGACTTCCAGGTCCAAACAGATCATGTTTGTTTCATTACGACTGAATACAAAAGCTTTAGTTTTCAACAAAACATCCTTAAATACACAAACTACAGCAAACAAGTTGCATGCATCACATTGAATGGTGCTTTGTCATTCTTTTTGAAGCATCCCTTGGTCACTATTTGCTTTTGTTGTATGGAAAAGAGCAGTTTAAACATTTCTCAAAATACCTCCTTTTGTGTTCCACAGAAGAAAGTCATACAAGTTTGCAATGACATGAAGAACCTCCATGGAACCATGAAGAATATCCATGGAAACGTACAAAAGGTTCATAGTGGAAAAATGTTCCTTAGAATGAAATATACTTCACTGTATGCAAAAAATGGTTCTTTTCAGAACTGTTCCCTGAAAGGTACTTTTGGGAAACAAAAATTATTTTTCTATTACGCTGCTACAAAAAACGCTCTCTGGAACCTTTATTTTAATGAGTGTAGGACAATGTTATGGAGCTTCTGATGTCTCCAGATACAACCATAGATGGACCACTGCACAGTGGAAAAGATGATCCCCAATCATCCGCCGCTTTTTTTTCCTTGTCTTTTGCGACTCGGCCAAGGTTTGGTCTTTTATGCTAGGGAATGAGGCAGGAAGGCTGAAGGCTTAGGAGGATATGCTTGGTTACCTCTGAAAGGCCAAAGAGCAAGCTGGCGTCGACTGCATTCCAGTGTCTTCTTTCTACTACCCTCTCGTCCACACACACACACACTGATGTGTGTCCCAGCTGCGAATGGATCACAAAGACCCTGAATGGATACAGTAGGGGGTATTTTTGTATCCCATCCAAATGCTGACCTGTCCGATTTTCATCTAAAGCAGGTCAGATTCCAGGAGCTGAAGCCAAGACGCGACTTGGCCCCTCAAATCCGACTGTTATGTTCAGTCACCTCACCTGGCGTGTTTATCACATTCGCTACAGTAGTGTATCCAAAAATCCTCATGCCCTGACAAATCCTGTAATCGTCACAGAACAGTGGCCAAAGAGTTCACAAGAGGTGACTGGAAAATGGCCCAGCTAGACACAAAAGCTCAAACGCAAATTTAGTATGGCTGGGTGCATTGTCTGCTTACATTCACACGTCTCTCGCAGCTGTTTTCTCAATTTTATTTACCAAAAACGCAACAGTTCTGAAACTTCAAAACAACCACATTATGTGGCATTTATGTGTGTTTGATGTTCCGTATAAAATCGTTGCCTCAGTAAACTTTGTAATGTAGGACTCTGCTGAAAACCTGCAGGACAAAGGGATGTAGAAGCAAATGGCTGTTTTACAAGCATCATATATTAAGTAAATAAATGTTTTGAAGCAGCTAGTTTTCTTTGCGGTGTAATAACCTCCTATGTTTTAAACCAAAACTGTTAGTAGTTAAGTTCCTTCAGGCCTTGTGGACATTGCAAAACAGAAGTTTGTTGCCATGCACATTTTACACATTTAAATGCAAATTAGGTATATAATAACACAATAACATAACATAACATGCAACCTAACATAACCTAAAACATATAAGCTAACCTAACATAACCTAACAGCCAACCTACAGTAACATAACATAACCTAATATATAACACAACATAACATGCAACCTAACATAACCTATAACATATAAGCTAACCTAACATCCAGCCTACAGTAGCATAACCTAACCTAACATAACATATAACTAAACACAACATAATCTATAACATAAAAGCTAACATAACATAACATCCAACCCAACATAACCTAGTATACAAGCTACAGTAACATAACATCTAAGCTAACCGGCAGATGCTGCATGTTAGCTATGATTTGAGGCTTTTTGTTGTAGACTTTGGCTTAATTAGCATGACTGAAATAGAAGCTGATTTAATATCTAAACAAAGACTTGAGTCTCACTGACCATGTTGCTAGCAAGTCCTGTGAAGACATATTTTAGTTCACTTCTAAATTACTTCAACAGATGGTTTTACAGCTGAGACGCTCATTTCACACACACACTTACACACAAATCCACAGTATTGGCTTTACCAAATATTCTCAGCAAACCCATTACATCAACAATTTAGTATGTGTAAAAGCGATTTTCCTTTCATTTTATATCAAACGGATACACCCCCACAGACAAACAGAGCTTGCAACACTTTGAAAAAATCTAAATTAAAAATCAAGCGACATCAACTAGTAGTATGTTCCTAATTGCATAAACAGTCTTCAGCTATCATTTGTGCCTCTTGGGTAAATATTTTCCAGAGAGAACACCTGTGGCCCTCGTAACTGCTCTTTAATATACACCACCACAGCTTTTTTTTTTTGCTGCATCTCCAGCCAGAGTTTACAAACCATTTACTCACTGGCTATAAAAATGAAAAACATCCTGTTTGATGTGGGATAAAGTCGCAGCCAAGACAAGCCTCATTTATGCTTTTTTTTTTTTTCCAAATAAAGGAGGCAAAGAATGTCAACAACATGTTGATGGGACTGTAGATGCTTTTATGTTCTGAGAAAATCATGTTGTTTGGTAGAGATCAACTACAGACATTCAGAGCTTTAAACCATTTTTTATGTGTTAACAAGAAAAAAAATCTATTAATGTGCTTTTATTGGATTAAGTAAACTACACTAAATGTATTTATTCGTTTAGAAGACGCTTTCATCCAGTAACTTACAAATTGGGAAAATCACAATCAATTTGTAGTTTAAGCTAATAATAATGTAACATATTCATGGGGAAATATGTCCACTAGGCCTTTACTGAGGTCCAGTTAAGGATACAGAAGTAAATAGAAAACTATTATTAGCTATTATTAGAAAAGTATTATTAAAGGACATCTTTTACAACTAAAAGTACTTTTATTTTGCTCATATCAATAATAAATAAATCACGTAGCAAACAAAGACTTATTATTTAATGTGTAATCCAAGCATAAGCTAATATTTAACAAATATTCAAGCAGAACACTTCAATCTGTAACTAATAAATCCAGTGCGCTGTATATTGACTGAAGCAGTGAAATTGACTTCAAGTGGAAAACTGCCATTGCCCTGGTTTCACTCAACACTATGCAATAGAGAAGCCACAAGAATCTGTGCAAACACACTAAACTCCCTATATTAAATCCAGTGTGTTTACAAGTAGGGTTACTTTAGATAGCGGCGTCTATTTATTTAAGCTATCATTTCCAATTTCCATCTTAATCTTGAGTTTTGATTTGAGTAAATTTAACCTAGCAATGGCAATAAGGGATAGTGGGAGGTACATCAAGCATGTCCAGTTTTACAAACCATAACCTCAAATGTAAACATTTGTTTAAAACAAGTAAAGCTATTTTAAACAGTATGTATCTCCCAGTAAACCGTAATGTAAACTTTGAAAAATCTTCTAAACAAAGTAAGATGAATTTCTTGTTGTAATCGTCATGTAGATTTTTACTGGCGCCGATGATGATGGCGGCCTTCGTGGCGTGCTCTGCAGTTGTTTTTGTGTTTGTTAGTTTGTCCTGTCTTTAGTTATATCCCTGCAATCAGTTTCACCAGAGACGAATTGCTGGACATTCAGCACTACACATCACCCGATATATTACCGGTTTTCAACTATTCTGATGTTTTGCTGGAAATAGTAGTTGGCGGAGCAGCTGCGCTGATCAAGCGCTTCAGGACGCGCAGATGGGGGAAGCGAGCCGGCACCCTCGTGAAGCTCAG
>NW_015653457.1:352164-369395 GCF_001515625.1 Sinocyclocheilus rhinocerous | reverse complement strand
GAGTCTGCTTACAGACAGGAGGTTAAAGAGCTGGCTGTCTGGTGCAGTCTCAACAATCTGGAGCTCAACACGCTCAAAACAGGGGAGATGATCGTGGACTTCAGGAGAAACCCCCTGCTCTCCTGAAGCTTCTGTCATGAAAAAAAATTCCTTGTATGTGAAAACATACCTGGCAATAAAGCTCATTCTGATTCTGATTTGTAAGTCAATTTAGATAAAACTGTCTGCTAAATGAATAAATGCAAAATTCTGTTTCATATTTAGTAGTCCACTTTATAATTATACATTCTTTTTAGACAGTAAAACCATTATGAAATGTATAGGATCCTCTTTTGAAACATTATGAAATATAAACAACAGTATTTCCTGTATTTTCAAATTAAATGTTATATCCAGTTAAAAAGTAAACAGTGCATTTATTCTATTTACTTTTGAAAACTTCCATGGAAGTGACATCATTGTTAAATTTGCATAGTAAATTTTGATTGGTTCCATCTAACAATCTATTGCTGCTTTATAAAAAATACAAGCTTTTCTAAAACTTTAAAGGTAAGGTGTAATTTCTATGTCACTAGTATGACCAAATTTTTCTCAATACTAACATCATCTTCAAACAGATATTTTTGTTCAAACTAAGTAAATGTCAGAAAAAATATACATTCTATTTATCCCAAGTATCCCATGTTGGCCTGTCTTTCTTCATGGCAGTTAAACCTCAAAGGCTTGTGGGAATCCTGTGGATGATGTCATCCGTCTGGGGCGTGGTCTCCTCACACTTCCATTAGTGCCGACACACAAGCCCTTTTCTCTGTGCAACACCAAGCGGCAACCTCCCGCTCTCTCTAGTGAAGCCAACAAGGAAGTGACTTAAACTGTAATTCGTCAACTGGCCGCTAGAGGCTGGCTGCAAAAGGGACGCGCGGTGACGTGCTGTCAAGATGGCGACGGCCCGCTCCGCCCACTTTGAGCTTCAAAAACGCTCTTCAGAAATCTATGGGTGACATCACGGACACTACGTCCATGTTTTTATACAGTCTATGTGCAACACCCACTCCACACACGTTGGTTTAAAAAGGTCATGTCTGAGGAATGTCTTTAAAGCAGGATGGAACAGACAGCCTCTTTCATTACAGCAAAGACATGGGATAGCTGAAAAAGTAAAATAGGTCTACAATAATCCAGCTACTGTATGCTACCGCTGAATGGAAGTCTGTGTACGTGGGGTTTGGTTTTCAAATGGATTCTTTGGTCATCCCTTGCTTAGAAGAGGTGTTCAGCTGATTCGTTTGTACATAATTAGAGGGGAGATCAAAAGATTACAAGTTAGATTAAAGGTCAGGATTAACCTGTTAGCCTTTTTGTTTGGTAAACTGTACTTCTGATGTGTCTGAAAGAAAACCCTCAGACAATAACATCTCATACTCTTTGAAATGCACCTGTCTAATCACTTTTTCATTTAAATTTGTTTGGTTTTTCTTCGTAACACTAACTTTATTAGTAGTATGCCAGACAAGAGATTAGAACACCTCTCGGCAAAAAAAAATTTCATGCTGGTCTAAAGTGCCACATTAAATTAAAATATTTATTGCACCAAATTTTCGCATCAAACATTCATCTTGGTGTGAACCGCCATTCAGACTTCACTTCGGTCAAATTAAGAGTCATTTTAAATTTTGGAGATGTGGACTGCATCCGAAATGGCATACTTCCCTACTATGTAGTAGCCGAAAAACATTAGGGCCTTTCGCACCGCTTTAGTTCCAGAACTAAATGTACAGTACTAAAGTATTGGGACAATTTTGCGCGAACTATTTCCCAGTACAATTTAAATTCATACAACACTCATTCATATTACATAGAACTTACTCTTTTTGCAGTCACAAAGTAATTACTTATTCAAAAAATGACCTACTCAAAAGACTATGCGATTTCAGACACAGCTGTGGCCTGCAGGGTCGGTCACATGCTCCAACCGAGGAGATTCATAATACTTGGAGAAAACTATCCATTAGCATTCCCATTCTCTTAGCACAGGGGTGTCCAAACCTGTTCCCATAGGGCCACTGTCCTGCAGAGTTTAGTTCCAACCCCAATTAAATACACCTGAACCAGCTAATCAAGATCTTCAGACTCACTGGATACTTCTAGAAAAGTGTGTTGGAGCTGGTTGTAACTAAAATTTGCAGGACGTTGGCCCTCCAGGTGCAGGATTGGACACCCCTGTCATGGAAGTTTCTCGGCAGTATCCCCTATTTGTCTCAAGGCTTACCTTTCCCAAACCTAACCCACCATTTCCTTTCACTTCCCCACTCATAGCAATCCCATTAAAAGCTTAAAAAGCCCATAAAATAGTAACAGCTCTATAACTCATGGCAGGCCGTTTTCCTAAATCTTCCAGCCTTCCCTTGCCTGCTGCATCAGGAGAGACGGTTTGAGTTGAAATCCTCTCGAAACATCATCCATCTTCCATTTGTTTTTTACCCCACAACTATTCAGCCCAAAAATTTGATAAATGCACACAGTTAATAGTCCTCAACATCTTATGTTCCAGCACCTTTCATCTCACTCCGTGGGATCTCTTGGCCCAGAGCAGAGGGGTGAGTCAGCCCTCCCTCCACATCCTCCACATTCCTGCAGAGCCCTCGGCCTGAGAGAGGGCAGCCCCCTCGGATCATCGCTCCCGGACTCACGCTGGCTTCCTAATGACCAGACTCCCCACTGAGAAGAGCAACATTTGTTTAAAAAACAACCTAATTTATCTCTTGTTCAAATATGAGCCTGATGTGAACTTACATTCATGCCCCTTCATGTCCTCTTTATGAGCTGAATGGAGCTAAAGTTTTTTCCAATATACATCACAAAGAACTTTTTTTCGGACTATGTTTAACGAATGAGTTTCTCTAGAGTTCAAAGAGCCCATTATGGCTCTTGTCCTACTGAGGCCTATCAGTTCTGCTAGTGCGCCGTTTAAATGCATGGATTGGAAACAGCGCAGGATGGGGGTGCTGTACTAAAGAGTTAAATCTAAAGCAGGCCTGGACTTTGTTCACATACAACCAAGCTTTATAATGGAGGCATTGGTATCACATTGCCTTCATAATGCTGCCTTTCATTCTCACACGAAAGCACCAGCACCCTCGACTTTCCTCCCTGGAGGTCTGCGTACTGTATTTTGTCATGTTGCAGATGCCCATCTGCATCTGTATCTCTATACTGAGTGCAAGAAACTAAGCAAAGGCTACTCTATTGGCTCTGTCAGGTGTGAACACTCCTGAATAGCCCTCATAGGGGCCCCAGTGAATTCTGGGAACCCTGAGGTTCTGAGTGCCAAGTGATGAATGATTTGCCCTCTGTGATTAACAAGTTGACAAGTTTTTAATGCAAACTCAAAGTAAACCCCAGGTATTGGGGTTTCTAAGTCTAAGGGACATTTTTGTCATGTTTTATTTTTCGACATTAGAAAATTGTAAAAAGTTTTGGCAGTTGTCAATGTTATTCCTATCTTGCTTGCTTTTCGTAAAGCAACATAAACATCCTGTCAGTAAGCTTAGTAAGTCTGATTGATGTTTGTAGAGTTAAGCCCGTTTTCAAATTCCCACGCATAAAATATTGTGAGCACGATACAGCAAGTTTCCAGCAATAAATGATTTGCTTGTCCGCACTGAATGTGAAACTTCTGTGTGAAGTGACACAATAACAGTCAATCAGAACAGATTTGATGTTTAATAGAGTGCAACAGTGCTTTTTTTTAGCGGCTTTAGTTCTGGAAGTATTTTTCCCATAAATGTTTTTTTCTATATGATTTTTTTTTTTTAAGTCTTCGTTATGTCCCAGAACCAAACCAACCAGCTATGAGGTGAATCACAACAATACAGACTTTGATTTGAACCAAAAAAACCTTTTTGAAAATTGGACAAAAAGACAAAGGTACAAGACTGTGTACTTAATGGCTTTCATGAAGGAAAAGACTACAATCCCATGAAGCATTGCAAATTACATATTCAAATTAAAACATAAAAATGTAAATTAAAAAAATATATATTTATTCAAAAATACACATACATAGATACAAATACTTAAGTGTTTTGAGTATACAACTATGCCATTCCCAGTTTTTTGGCACAATTTATTTGTTGTGATTCTCTGATTAGTGGACATGTCTCTCCTGAATTGTGGGTAATGTAGATTTTTCAACAGGAAATCGACTGTCGAACATGATTATTTAAAAAAAATTGTTTAAATAATGTGGGCTGATGGCTTAAACATAAGCATCTACCATCAATATCTAAATCAATAGCTCACAGTGGGTCTGTCTTTAATGGTTTAAAAGTTAGCGTTAAAAAATAAATTCCTCTATACTCATCTGATGAGTTCTCAATAGAAAATTAATAAGATTTTAACTTCCAGAACCCAACTGTTGCACTTTATATAGAGTTAAGTGAAGTAGAATTGTGGACCAATGAAATTTTGCAAGGTTAAATTAAAAACTTTTTTGACTTTGCCTTAGGACAGTATTTAGACAGGAAGCAAAGTGGGAGAGTGGGGGAACAGAATCGGGAAAGGTCTGTGATCCGGGACTTGAACTTGGGATGCCTGAAGCGTAATGGCGTTATGTGTCAATGAGCTGCCCACAAGGCTACTGGTGCCTACCAAAAACCTAGATTTACATGGAATAGGTAACTTGACCTCTTTAATATTTGTTGATTCAAGTTGAGCTGTTGAATTACATTTTAGCAAAGTAATTACTAATGAAACAACTGAAACATCTAGAAGGCATAACTATAACAATAATCCACATTGTGCCTCAATAAGAGGCTAAAATATGGGGTTTGTAAAATGTTAAGTGTTATGAGGTTTGGAAAACCTATCTGTTTGTTGGTTTATGGCAACGTTTGCACAGGCCAACACTAAATGCATCCAAAGTGCACCAAGCATGGCTCCTTGTTTCAGATCACAGCATGAGGCAGGTTAATTAATAATGTACAGTATGTGGAAAATAATGTGTTTTTTTAACTTTAAACCGCATAAACACATTTCATTACACCAAATACACAAAATAATGTTCTTTTTAGCAGCATCATATGACCCCTTTAAACTTCTCATTCTCTCATAAGAGATTACCGCTGCAAGCTCACAAATATGACGGCTCGTGAAAGTAAACATTTGTCAGTTTGTTTTGTATAATTTTAACGAAGTGATAAAGACCTGGAGAAAGCCTGTCATACTTTTTATTGGCATATTAAAAATAATTTTAACATTGGCAAAGAATATGTCCTAATTATTTTCACAAATACATGTGGTAAACAAAAAGGTATAAAATAAATATTGTCTATAATAATATAAAATAAATGTTTTAAAAGACTTATGTGATGTTATGTGATATTTACTGTGCATTGCGTGCTGCTGTCTCGCTCCTCATAATGTGCTGGGACTGTCAGTTGAGCAGCAAGAACACAGCACATCTCAATTCTCACAAAGATATGTTCTGTGTTCTCGTGTCCTTCCGAGTTTGTTCTTTCAAGGAAGCCTGGCAAGACCGGTCTCTAAGAGAACACAAGTCTGTTCTTTGCGTTCTTGGAATTGAGAAACAGCCTCTGTTTTGGTCCATTTAAACTGAAACGCAACCCCGGCGTTTTCAAACTAAAACAGGGTCTGCAGCGTTTTCTAAAGTCTCAGTTTTCGAGGGTCGAAAGCGCCGGGGTAGTGTAAACAGGCGTAATCGTAGCAAAAGTTATGCATTTTAAAAAGAAAACGCACTAGTGTAAACGTAGCCTCAGTTTTACAGAAAACATACATAGATATTGAATTACCCGACTGAACAGCAATTATAGTGTTAACATGCAAAGCAAAAATTAGGTAACATGCACAAATCTAGGTTTCTGTCAGGTTTTGCTTAAATTGTTGCCCTTTCCGTAATAAAAAAAAAACAATGTTCACGGCATTTACATGACTTTTACACAATGTTGGCTGCATTCAGTGAAAGCAGGAGCAAAATCCACATGAACCACAGGAGATCTGACATGATTTCCAACTACAGAATCAGCTTTGAGAGAGAAGGGAAAATGAGCAGAAATAACTACACTCTACACTGCCAGAAATGGGTCAGATCAAAGGGCTTAAGTTAAGTTTGGCCTGCCATGTATTTATGAGAGGCGAAGGACATGAGAGCCAAGCCCAAGGGGGGCAGTGAAAATACAACAGGTCATCTCTGATTACACTGTGTGAGTCAGTAGGTCAGGGCTCCTGCACCCACTGGGTGGTGACCTCACTGGCAGACAGCCCCGGCCGGAGCCACGAGTCTTTAGAACTCAGGAATCCACGGACGTTTTATCTGGGATGTTTGCAAAAAGGTATCTGACTTGCAGAAACTTGCACTGATCACCCAGACTGTAGCAAATGGAAAAAAGGATCAAAACGGCTTATTTGCAAACAACCTTCTGTGAAAACTAGCAATAAAGCTTGTAAACGAAGATTGCAATGTGCTAGTTTTGTTTGTGGGAAGGTTAAATGCGCTAACATGATTAGCAGCTCTGTCATTATTCAGCTTCAAGTCCATGGAAACAAACTCAAGTTGTAAAAAAAAAAAGATAAATTAAGCAAATATGTACTTTTTGTGTTTATATAGACCAGTTTTATACAATGTATGTGTCCCAAATCATTATTTCTCATGCTAAATAAATATGCTAATGCTAATGAATGCTTCACAGAGCTCACATTCAAACATCATTGTTCACTGAGTTCAGTACTTTAAAATAGATAACTTTTCATGCCATCCACCAAAATAGACCTAGACTAACTGACAAATGTCAACAATGCTTCATAGATGGAAAGCTCAAGTGAACATACATACATACATATATACATACATATATATATACATACATATATATATATATGTCTTCGCAAATCCGACTTTTGCAAAAGCAAACACTTATTAAGAAGCACAAGGAGAATTATCCATGTTTCATTTGTACATTTGGATTTTGTTCTGCTGTTTATAAAAAGCAGATCTGCTCCGTTGGTCTTCAACCTCAGAGTGAAAATGAACATTTAACACACTAACATCAAAAACCACAGGTTTTGTTGTAGCTTAAAGGCCTTCTGGTTCCTTCATTAAAAGCATCATCTGCTCTAGTGGTAGAAACTTTGCGCTTTATGTTGAGACTATAAATTTGACTGATTTCAATGAGTTGGTTTAAAGCCATAAGGACTCAATTAAAAATACATTTTACTTTTGCTTGAAAGAGTGGATGTCTTTTCTCTCAAAAAACCCTTTGCCAAAGTAAACTGTTAACCTGAAGCAGCCTTGGTTGTATGATGCAAAGCATGTGATATTTAACAGATGCTTAAGAGCAGACTGAGGCTGATATCCAATGGATAACAAAAAAAAGGCATTAATCTTCTTCATGAAATTCCAGATGTAATTACATTTTTAAACATTTTAATATCTTTATTCATGAAGTGACAGAGAAAACAAACTTACAAAGTAAGTTTGAGCTCAGAATGATCTCAGATGCACCTGGTTTGCTCAAAGTGTTTCAAACTCCATCTCTAATCAGGAAGGTAGGATAAATAATGCTACTATAAGTTATATTAAAGATTCTTGCATTAATTGTCACTCTTTTCTGTGCATTTCCCCAGAGTCCTGTAAACCAAATAAGCTTGAAATGCTGAAAATGTCATGCGCTTGTTTACCGTGACTCTGAAACAAGACCTCACAGTTATTTCGATTTAATTGGCAAATTTGTTCAGCAAAACCCAAGTTTTCTGAGTTGAGAAAACATATGTCTGGTTTAGATATGTATGTACTACGAGGATAGACTTCCTTATCTCAGCACACACTATAGAGTTGGACAGAGTTGGACAAGGGGGGTCAGGGCTTAAAATTTCTTACAGCATGGCCAAATACACATCCCACGACATTCCTTAGTTACACAGTGGTGTGCTATAAAGTGGCATGGCATTTGTGAGCAGACGGTTTACAATTACGCATCTGTTAAATGTAAAACAGCATTCCTTTTACCATTGAAAGAAACTGTCGTAGGACTTTACACATCTGTTCCGTTTGGAAAAGTTTAATTATAAAGTGGCTAAACACAATTCCAGAGTACAAAGCCCTTGATTATTCAAACTCAGATGTCAGTAGTGGGTTTATTCCAAGTCGGTAAACTTCAGTGCTCAAACTGTAAATAGCGCTCTGGACTCAAAATGGGGAGCTGAGCAGGTCTGCAGGAGTAACACACCTTTAGAAAACAACACTGAGGTGTTGGCTTACACCCCTGATGGTTTTAAAGTATTTATAAAAAGTATTCAGAGCTAGAGATTTTCCACTTGACTAAAACTGTGAAATGCAAAATAGTTGTATTAAAAGCCTAAACACATATGTGCAGTAGTAAAAACATTGACATGGGTTGCCAGAGTCTATTTATAATTTCAGTTAAGAACTTGTGGTCTTACCAGTGGCAAATGCTGATGAAAGAGCTGCTTTCATGAGCAAAACAAGCCCTGAGAAAAGTCACAGCCTGGTATAATTTTTTTCATTTTCTATGCCGCAATCTTCTCATATACTAAAATGAAATGGTCAAATAAAACGACATTTGGATTTCCTCCTGAAGGAAATAACAGCGCACAAAAGGCATCACAAAAGTTCAAGTTTTTGTTAAAAGTATCCAGAAAGGGAGAAGAAAGCCAGAGCTCTCTTCCAAAACCTAGTGAGCTGCCTACTAATTTTTAGCCATCAGTAATTACATTTTTAAACATTTTAATATCTTTATTCATGAAGTGACAGAGAAAACAAACTTACAAGGTAAGTTTGAGCTCAGAATGATCTCAGATGCACCTGGTTTGCTCAAAGTGTTTCAAACTCCATCTCTAATCAGGAAGGTAGGATAAATAATGCTACTATAAGTTATATTAAAGATTCTTGCATTAATTGTCACTCTTTCTGTGCATTTCCCCAGAGTCCTGTAAACCAAATAAGCTTGAAATGCTGAAAATGTCATGCGCTTGTTTACCGTGACTCTGAAACAAGACCTCACAGTTATTTCGATTTAATTGGCAAATTTGTTCAGCAAAACCCAAGTTTTCTGAGTTGAGAAAACATATGTCTGGTTTAGATATGTATGTACTACGAGGATAGACTTCCTTATCTCAGCACACACTATAGAGTTGGACAGAGTTGGACAAGGGGGGTCAGGGCTTAAAATTTCTTACAGCATGGCCAAATACACATCCCACGACATTCCTTAGTTACACAGTGGTGTGCTATAAAGTGGCATGGCATTTGTGAGCAGACGGTTTACAATTACGCATCTGTTAAATGTAAAACAGCATTCCTTTTACCATTGAAAGAAACTGTCGTAGGACTTTACACATCTGTTCCGTTTGGAAAAGTTTAATTATAAAGTGGCTAAACACAATTCCAGAGTACAAAGCCCTTGATTATTCAAACTCAGATGTCAGTAGTGGGTTTATTCCAAGTCGGTAAACTTCAGTGCTCAAACTGTAAATAGCGCTCTGGACTCAAAATGGGGAGCTGAGCAGGTCTGCAGGAGTAACACACCTTTAGAAAACAACACTGAGGTGTTGGCTTACACCCCTGATGGTTTTAAAGTATTTATAAAAAGTATTCAGAGCTAGAGATTTTCCACTTGACTAAAACTGTGAAATGCAAAATAGTTGTATTAAAAGCCTAAACACATATGTGCAGTAGTAAAAACATTGACATGGGTTGCCAGAGTCTATTTATAATTTCAGTTAAGAACTTGTGGTCTTACCAGTGGCAAATGCTGATGAAAGAGCTGCTTTCATGAGCAAAACAAGCCCTGAGAAAAGTCACAGCCTGGTATAATTTTTTTCATTTTCCGCAATCTTCTCATATACTAAAATGAAATGGTCAAATAAAACGACATTTGGATTTCCTCCTGAAGGAAATAACAGCGCACAAAAGGCATCACAAAAGTTCAAGTTTTTGTTAAAAGTATCCAGAAAGGGAGAAGAAAGCCAGAGCTCTCTTCCAAAACCTAGTGAGCTGCCTACTAATTTTTAGCCATCATAGGCATGTTCACAAGACAAAGCTTGTTCCAAATATAGGGACCATTATGCTACCTAATAAGATACCTTATTTAAGCCAGATTCTAAAACAGCAACAACAAGCTAATTGAAAATATTCATTCAAGATGTCACAAGTCAAGAGAAATGGGTCCATTTCATTCAGTATGTAGTAAGTTTGATTAAGTATTGATAAAATGAGCTAAATATTGGACCATATATCCATACATTTGTGTGGGTTATGCATTTATGCTATTTTTGCTTAAAGTATTTTGTTTTTAGCTTAGCAACATGGTAACGTCAAACTACTGGAATCAACTGTGAATTATGTTTGCTTCATAGTTTTGCATCATTACAAGCACTTTAAAGACTATTACACCAAAAAACATGGGGACAAAAAACCCCCTAAGAAGGTTTGCTAGCTTAACTTGTTTCCCAGCCCAGTAAAGTTGGTCTGGTTTGCTGGTGTAAATGATTTAAAGGTGTTTTGAGACTTGCTCAGACCAGCTTAAATCAGCTAAGGCTGGTCGCACACTAGACGATTTTAAGCCCGATTTGCATCCCCGAACGATCGAACTTGGCAGCCACAAACATGCCATGAAAGCAGAGAACATCACCCATATTATTTTTTCTACTTTGTTTTTCACTGTGAAACAGAACGCGCGCCAGGAGAGCCAGCTGACAATGTTTATTGTCCTCTATTTGTTTTTCTTCTCTAGTCACGTTTGATCTCGCGAGTGTCCGTGAGATCACGTGTCACTGTGAAATCGTTCCTACAATCATCAAGTGTGTGGTCTCGCGGTCTGGTCGAATCGTCTAGTGTGTGCGTTCAGAGGATTATAAGGCTAAAAATCGGTCATACGCAGGTCTGTTGGCAAAAAATGAGAGACCACATGTTGCAGAAACAGACTAGCATGCATTTACATCATCCGCTACCCAATTCTGACAGCAAGGTACTGTACGATCCAGACAAAAAAAAGTGCCGGCGGTCCTGTGCTATTTCCTATCTGGCTATTTAGACAGGAAAGACTTAAGTACAGGCTGGGCTTTCCACACAGGTGTAGCTTTAGGGCATGTTCAATCCTCAAATGCTGAGGTAATAAATAAAAAAAATGACTCCTTGGCTTCATTCCATGCTGATTTTGGGATGTTGCCCATAGGGGCTGTAAAACAAGTAGCCGCTGGAGCCAATAATCTATAAACATGCAACGTAACATCATGATTCAATATAGACGTCTCGGACAGGAGTAATGTACCATATGTCCTAAAGGTTCTGAGACTCAAGCATTTTTATTAGTGGGCCATGCAGGAACTACTTAAACGTGACCTTAGGCACGGTGACGCAACGGAGTACAGCTAAAGTGATCCCTTTACAATGATAACCATCTTTAAACATGGACTCTATTTGTGTGTATGGGAATAGAAAACACAGGACGTCTGTATTCCTGGAAAAAGGAAAATAACAGACTGCATTGGGAGTCAACAGAATGGAAGTTCTAAACACCCGGTTACGCTCCTTGGCACCAAGGCAAGTGCACCCGGAGGCCTGGTCAGGGGGTTAATTAAGCTTCCAGAAGCCAAGAGTGACGCAAAGCCAGATGGCATGTCATCATTGGTATAATTAGTATGTTATGATATGCCATTATGACCTCAGCACTAAAGTGCTTCTTAATATCAAACCACAGCCACAAGCAACATTGTGGCAGTGACAGTAGAAGGATGTCATAAAATTGGTATTGAAAACAGTATCGTTCAGGAACTGGTATCGAAGTCAAGGTATCGGTATCGAAAATTTTTGAACGATACCCAGCCCTAGTAATGATTGGTAACATTAGTTGAGATGGTCAAACTTAACTGATGGTGTGGTTGAGGGAGGGATACATTACAGTTATTTTTGGACTGTGAGATCACCCTCATAAACCCTGATGTAGGATCTCACTGGTTGGTCTAGACGGCTAATTTGAAAAAAAAAAAATCCATGTCATTCATGTCTTTCTGGTTGCAAACTCCTGAAGTGTCCTCGTCGAACTCAAAGGATCTGACCTAGAAATACAGTTCATAAATCACTCAGCTGTATTATGAGGTTCAAGGGATGTTGTACAGGGAAAGGTTGCCTGTTTCAAAGGATTACGCAATACTTAAACTCACAGCTTTGGTGTACACATTATTAACTGTTAAAGCAAACAATTTTCCCCTAAAATTTTCCACCACCTGGGAGTGCTTTAGTGTTTTGAAAGGGTTCAGAGTGCAGGGCTGTCAACACGTGGGAAGTGCAGATGGGAGTATTGAGTTACCTTCTCTACTGAGACTAAGGCACATCCGTTGTCGAACAATCCCATGCTACACATCTCCCAAGAGATCTAGATGCCATTAAATCCCAGTCGGAAAGTTGACTAAGTCAGTCTTCAAGAATCGGGAGTTGTCATGTACATGGCATGGAGAGGAAGGAACGATTCCCCTAACCTTTCACGTAACTGTATGTTGTAATTCAGATTGCTGCTCCCGTGTTTCATGTTGACAAAAGTTCAAAATTAACTACCATGCGAGTGGCTGAAAGAAGACCTCGGAGTATAGGGAAAGGGTGACAGGTAGCTTTAGGAATGAAATAATTGGCCTGTGGTTTTGGAATTGAGAGGAAACTAGATAGGACGCATTGTAAAAGCTTGGGAAACATGCAGGAAAAACATTAGTGAGGTAATGGGTGATGTTCCCACTAGGTCAATTGCAGCAGAGTGTACTTAATTACAGTGCAGGTGACAGCTGAATGCTTGACTTTAAATGCTTTGACTTTCACTGGCACTCCAAACGGTAAGTCAAAGTAAGCTATAGTTACAGACTGACATAATACCTGGTTTCTGTGAAAAGCTGAGGGGCAGCGGTAATTGTTTACTAAGCAAATTTCCATGTTTTTCCCTGACCGTTTTTGGGTGAGGCTTAAAGAAAAAGTTCACAGAGGAAGGGACCAAAAAGGGACCTCTTCCCATTAGCTCTCAAATCTCATTTGGGCATATTAACATTTGGCACATTAAAAATGCTTTGTGCCAAGTTTGATGTAAATGACAATCGATCATGGAACTGATGAAAATGAAATTCGAGAGCTACAGTGGATGTGATTTTTAGTGGATGACCATTTAAAAATTGGTCTGTTGCTATATTTGGAATATAGTGCACAAATATATTTGATGGCAAAGATAAAAGTTTTTTTTTATTTTTATGAACAACAACTGTAACTTTAACCTGTCTGAAATCTGCAGTGCTTTGCAGGAGGGTAAAATGGCTTTCTCAAACATGTCAAATCTCATTGAGACACCAGAAGTTTGAGGCCATGACAGCCTTGGTGAACTCAAGGTAAAGGACTCTTAGATTTTGGTGTGTACTCCCAACTGACAGAACAATGATTAAAAACACACCCAGGACATGAAATAACAGATTCCAGCACTTCTTTTGTGCTAACATGGTGTGAGAATAAGCACTTAACTTGATGTGTAACCCTCTGTGGCCCTGTTACAAAGTACGGAAATTCATAGAAATGGTATTCGAAGAAGGAAATACTGCCTGCAGTATCAATGAGATCACAAAGACTTTTATAATACTATCCAACAGCATCCTGGGATGAAGGTAGCTCATGTTAACTTTGAGGTTTCCCATGACAGAGCATCCAGACCATGCTTGCAACCAAGGTAGGAAATGGGATACTAATACCTTCAGGTGTTTTTGCTGTGGGTTGTGATATGTCTTGCAGAAAACAAGTGATAGACCATTTCATATGCATGTTGTTTGAGGTAACAGAACGTCACTATGGTTCCCATTGACAGGACAAGCACATAAATCTCACATAAATATCCTTTTATTGAAAGAACTAATAAGAAAGAATGTCCAACATTTGCAGTGTTGTAAATATACAACCAGCCGACCAGGAGACTTGAATATTAAGAGAATGAAGGTAGATGAGACTCCTTAAACTCCATAAATCAAAGTGTTCTCAAACTGGTAGTTTCATACGCACACTCCAACTCTTTAATCAATGCCACATACCAAATAACTCAATCAGCGGACACACTTGAGGCACATGTAACCCATGAACCCCCAGCAGGGTCTCAGCCATCTGCTCTAAATGCCCACAGAACGAAGCAAATTTCATCAATGGCGCCTATAAACATTCCTTCTTCATGAAGATATCCCCAGAGACACCACGCATAGCTCCCAACTATTCATTAAGATCTTTATTTGTATGACCGTTGGCCTAGTAACTGTAAGGTTATCTTTGGAAGTATCAGAAAGTTATGGACCAAATAGCGAAAGATATCAAACCAAATATCCAGGTTCTGTGTGGAGCCGGAGCGGTAAGACTTTATGAAGAGTGTACACAACTTTAAATGCCAATTGATTGTGCTCTGGAAGACTGTTACAGATGGTTTTGACCCAAAATAAACCCCTTCTTCACATTACAAACAGCTGCAGTTGTCTCAGACACATGTCCCAATGTATTGCCCGTGATAATGACATTGAAACCACAAAGACCTTTTGAACATTAAAGCATGTCAACATATTCTGTTACACTAAATACACAAAATAATGATCTTTAAAAAAGCATCATATGACCCCTTTAAATTTACCCTGCTTAATATTATAATCAAATCAGGGTTTGCAAATCAAAAACAGCCTTAAAAACAATGCTTTCTGCTTTGAATTTTTCAACGTGTCGCATGGGTCTCATTAATCATCGTAACCATTAGGTTCCAGAATCTGACACGGTATCAGCGATTTCCTTTGACATTAAAGATTAACTCATTATTCTTTCTTTATTCTTAAATGAGAACAAATGACTTAGGTAAGTGAGGGAACGATTCATCGTAAAATAAATGTTCCAGGTTTAAAACAAGTTCGACCGCAGCTGCAACCACATCTGTGCATTAACTTTGACTAGTCCCTCCATTTGTCCAAACAAGCAAAGATTGTGTTTACAGTAATGTATTTACACATCTAATGTTCAGACTCAGAGGTCTGTAACTAGATGATCATTGTGTTGATGTTTTGATGAAGTCCCTGCGGTTTCTATTGCAATGACAGCACAGATAAAATATGCTTTAATGGAACAAAAGTTGCAGGTTTAACCCGCATCTCAATACTGTGCCTTGTTAAAAAGTCCCTATGGAGTTTCTCTGTGTGAGGATTTTACATTGAAGAGCACTCAAGAGTAGCCAAGAGAATAGTTAAGTAAAAAAAAAAACCTTTCCATTAGTTTATGGCACACAATTCAAGCTCGAACGGGTGACTTCAAAAGCCAACAAGTGTAGGAAAATCCCTCTCTGCAATTTACTAATGTGATCTGATGATTCCACAAAAGTCGCAAAAAAAAAACAAATTGAGTAATTATGGTTGAGAAGTGTGACCTCCAAGCTGAGAAATTATTGGTGGAAATATTTGGAAATTTCAGTTGGGAAACATGTTCATGTCAAGAGTTGAGGAAAGCAATGATTAAAGCGATGTTGAGCACGCCCATGACAAGAACATACAAGAAAATGAACAAGATGCAAATACCAAATTGACTTTTCCATATTAAGGCCTGAAAAAGCAAATGACACGAGAATTCAAGTCTTTAGGGTAGTTAATAAGGTAACATCGGACAGGACCTTAGCTTCCAAAGTTCATGAATAACACTTACTTCAGTTTCCACGGTTTAGTCGTCGACGTCACAGGATCTACTGTATGAATGGAAGCCCTGTTTCTAAGACTACTGAACCAGCAGGCTAGAATGTGGCTTCCAGCAATTATACACATGAGTCACATGCGGGAGCCTGAGACTTCACATCATCTCAGCAGACATGCTGAGACTACACACTGTCTGTGTTTAAAGTTGGTCTACCACAAGTGTAGGACTGCACTTTCATTTGTTAAATGATACCAAACCCTCGATGATTTTCACATGTACTCTGCACATATCTCAGCATGCTTACACTACACAAAGACAACCAAAAAACTAGACAGGTTCTATTAAATGATATTTGTCTACAATAGTACAACTAAAGCCGCCTTTCCACGATCTCCGACAAACGACAAGCAACAGACTGGAAGTCATTGATTTCCAATGGAGAGTAGTTCGGGAGCTGCGTGGAGTTCCGATCATATGCGTATGCGGAAAATTCAGATCCGATTTGAGCTTCGGATGCGTTAAAATATTTTAACTTCTGCGGCTAGACCGCATGCGACCACCCGACCGGATGTGATGTATTCTAATCAAAACTATGAGCGCGAGGTCAGAATTACCAATATTTCTCCACTTGAACGTAATTCTATAAACACTATTTCTGTAAAATGGCGGTTTATAATAATTATGGCAGAAATAATTATTTTATAATTATTAAATCATTATGTACGTTGATTAGCCTCATTAAACTACTGTGTTTTTATTTGGGGCGTCATTTGTTTTGTGGATATATTCATGCATTCATTATATTCATTAAAAGCATATATTTTGCCATGGTGATAAGCCGAGGGTGACGGATACTTCACGACCAGTTTAAAAGTTCTGTGCGACTGCCACTAGGGGGAGAAATGTGGCAATCGTATCCAAATGTCGAGGAAATTGGAAAGGCGGCTTTAGAGAGAAAATAAGAAAAGAAAAATCTTAAATCTTACGCTGTAAAACCTGACTTATGAAAGACAAAAAATAAAAATTATTCACATGGAACAGCTTCTTGAACTTTTCGACAAAATATTTAAAATAAAAAGAAATCAATAAAAATTTTTTCCAAAAGTGTTTTTTATGGCTCATATAGTATGATACAGTGAGACTATTGCACTCAGACTCTGCAATAAATAAATAAATAAATAAATAAATAATATTATATAATTTAATAATATAATATAAAATAAAATAATTTAGAGGTCTTAGAAAGTTGTGTATCAAATATGATACAGTAGGCTTTTAAAAAACTATACTATACTTTCAGGTCAATGACAATTTTCAAAATTGAGATTTGTACATCAACTGAAAGCTGAATAAACAAGATTTCCATTGATGTATGGTTTGTTAGGATAGGATGATATTTGGCCGAGATACAACTATTTGAAAATCTGGAATCTGAGCGTGCAAAAAAATCTAAATATTGAGAAAATCGCTTTTAAAATTGTCCAAATGAAGTTCTTAGCAATGCATATTACTAATCAAAAATTAAGTT
>NW_015653457.1:344767-347626 GCF_001515625.1 Sinocyclocheilus rhinocerous | reverse complement strand
AAAAATCAATAATTCTGACCCATACAATGCATTTTTGGCTATTGCCACAAATATACCCCAGCAACTTAAAACTGGTTTTGTGCTCCAGGGTCACATATATATAGTACTCTTTGTTCAACTTTGAAAACATTTTATACCATTTTCAATAAAAGTTTACATTTAAAGGCTCTAGAAATGTCACAAATCAAGCAAAATCTTAAATACATAAATACACAAATGTGTGTACATAGCTTAATCATTGTTCTCAAAAAAGGCTTTTAAAAATATGTCTGTCAATATAAAACTTTTTTTTTTAAATACCATGAATTATTAATTTAGAAATATCATTACTTTAGGTACTGAGCCACATAATATTTTACAAATAAAATAAAAATCAATAATTCTGACCCATACAATGCATTTTTGGCTATTGCCACAAATATACCCCAGCAACTTAAAACTGGTTTTGTGCTCCAGGGTCACATATATATAGTACTCTTTGTTCAACTTTGAAAACATTTTATACCATTTTCAATAAAAGTTTACATTTAAAGGCTCTAGAAATGTCACAAATCAAGCAAAATCTTAAATACATAAATACACAAACGTGTGTACATAGCTTAATCATTGTTCTCAAAAAAGGCTTTTAAAAATATATGTCTGTCAATATAAAACTTTTTTTTTTAAATACCATGAATTATTAATTTAGAAATATCATTACTTTAGGTACTGAGCCACATAATATTTTACAACCTGAACTAACTTGGTCTTTTCATAAAAAAGGTCAAATTATCTAATATTTTAAGGGACTTACTGATCTTCACATTCAGTCATGAAGGTCTGCAGGGGTCCTCTCTATGACATAATTTCCTGTGTATGTTTTCTTTTTTCCCCCCAATATGCAAAGTTAATAAAGCTATGCCTCTCTTATGGACACTCACATGTCCAACATTCCAGGAAAGTATTTCCGACACGTTCCAACGCTGGACAGACTAGTAAGGTTTACTTATGTAGCGAACATGAGGCCTCCTCAGCTTTTTGTCAAATCCCACAGATTAAATACATGAGAGAGTGAAAGTGCAAGGCAAAGTGATTAGAGGGCCAATAATCTCTCCAGTGTAAGCATTCGCCAACAATGGAGCAGTGTACTTTACCCCACTCACCATTTGAGATCAAGTTGAGACTGAAATCAGGCCTCCCCATACAGCTGTCTAAAGATCCTGAATTCATACTGAGTGAGCAATTGTCTTAAACTTAAGCACTAAGATGGAAGAAAGGTTATGCACATTTAAACCAACTGAAGAACTTCAAACCAACTGTTTCCAGTGAATTACTGCACAAGCAAATAACATAGTGTCAATAAAATGAGCAAAAATCTCATCATCTGCCAAATAAACTGTGCAATGACTTGAACAGGAGTCAGTTTATGTCCAAAAAACAACATGACTGATCGTTTTTCCATGTTCACATGTGCTCCTGACATCCAACCCTACTTCCAACAGTGCTCTACATCCCCTTGCAACACCACACTAGCAGGTACTTGTTGACACCAATGTGAGCAGTGATTTACTGTGGAGGTGTACTATTACAAACAGATGCAGACATGTAGTGGAGTTTGTTCCAGGTCATTGCAGGGTCCTGGAAAATAAAGCCAACTTATGCTTGCCATTTATGAAAGAGGCAATGAAGAAGTGATGTAGGTGAGATGAGAGAAATGAAGGAATGAACATCTTAAGAAAAAAAGTTTTAAACTTGTGTAGTAGATTAAATTTTTTTTCATTGCTGTGGACATGGTGTGTGAGGTTATGTTGAATTATTGCATGTAATAAAAAGACATGTAACTAATGCATGCTTTACTTGCCATGACATTTTTAGTGCAGATAAAACCTATTATCATGGGTTTCAATGGGCTAAAAAAAAAATCCTTTCGTGGAACGCAAAAAGGAGATGTTTTGCAGAATGTTCACGCTGCTCCTTTCTGAGGCCATCAAACTTCAAAAAGGACAAAACAGCATCAAAAAGAACAAGAAAATAGTCCACATGACTTCTGTGCTATATTCCAAGTCTTCGAAAGCCAAACAATAGCTTTGTGTGAGAAACAGTGGGACTTAAGTATGTATTTATATGTAATTTAAGAATTACTTCTATTGTCTTTGAAATATGGTTAAAGTGTATGGCTAAATGTACTGACAAGCATTTATGGCAAACTAAAATATATTTTAACGCCATTTCTATTGAAACCCTTATGTCATGTATTAAAAAATAAAAAATAAAAAAAAGAAATCAGGAAGGGGGCCAACACTTTTTCACACCACTGTATATATATATATATAAAATTACACATTAAGTTGCAATTTAGTACATTTAAAATATCTTAACTTTAAAATTTAATATTGAATAACACATCAAAATAAGTTCACTTCTTAAAAATGTGTTAAGATACATAGTCATGAAAGTGTATACTCCTAAAGTGCAATTAAGTGGCCTTTTATTTCATTAATATTACATTATCTGCAAATAGTTATTAAAAATATAAAATAATAAGTGCAGCGGGTGGTGTCAATATGTTTTAGCTGTATGGAAAAGAGAGGCATGAACATCCTGCAAAACATCTTTTGCTTCCTAAGAAAGTAAGTCACACATAGGATTGGGTACCGAACCCCGGTGCCGTACCTATGTAACCGGTATGTACTAGAACCGAATCAGAACGCAGATTTCTGTGCCACTTAAATGCCCGAGCGATCGATTGAAATATTTGTCCTGGTTCTTCTCCGAAATGGACGTAAGAAGCTTGGGCGTCGCTAGGCCATTTTTAGCGGGGGCTATAGCGATTAGCTCCATAAACTGTACACAAATTCATGATCGCCTCAGAGTCAGTCC
>NW_015653457.1:341502-344237 GCF_001515625.1 Sinocyclocheilus rhinocerous | reverse complement strand
AGCATCCGAGGAGCATGTGAATGCTAAGTATATTTATTTTAAATATTTTTAATGTTCTTTAATGTTATCCAGGTTTTCTTTTTTTTTTTAAGTATCGGTTCAGGCACCGTTTAGGCACGGTACCATTTTAAAAGTATCGATTTGGCACCGGTATCGTAAAAAACCCAATCGATACCCAACCCTAGTCACACAGTGAGGAATGAATTTGAATTTTCAGGTGAACTATTCCTTTAATTCACTCTATCTGCCAGACACTACATGAAAGTTTAAGAGGGTTAAAACTGGACATGATCTCATATGACCAAAATAGAAATGATTTCCTTAGCTGACACATGTGCGCCACACGCAGAGCTATTGTTTTGATGGATTTCCTGTCACTTCTCTATGCAGGCAGAGGTGCACTGCAAAAGATCAAGTTTACAGCAAAGGCTACAAACATAATGTTTGCTATAAATATGATTTGACATACTGAAACCACTATGGGGCCCTCTGGAGTTTAAGACAAACTTTTACCACACTCTGACTATTTTGCTGTCAGAGAACCAGCTGTCTTCAAATTTTTGATAAGCATTTGTAATACTAAACACTGTTCTTCATAGACTCTATAGAAGGAAACAATAATTTAATTCAAAATAAGCACGAGAAAAGCCAAGTGTGATGGAGCAACACCGTTCCAGACTGCAGACAGCCATTTGTCAGAGCAAACAGATGTTTGCTTGGCTGCCGCATCCCGTTTTCCACTCTTTCTCAGGCTTTGCCAAATTCCCCCAAGAGTCTTTTCATTCATAGGCTTTGCCCAACAGCTCTAGGCCTTTCCTGTGACCCCGCAGGACTCCTTTAACCAAAGCAATCTCTACGGAGTCGCATTATATCTGAAGCAGTTTTACGAGGGACTAAATCAAAGAAGATCCACCTATAAGGGACTGAAAGTGGAATATGCGACGTAAATCAAGATGCGAGCTGAAGTCGCTATCTAACCAAAGACCCGTTGTTTATCTCCACTCTCCGTCTAGCACAAAATCCTGGCCTGTGATCTGGAAAACAAAGCCCCCCGTGAGATACGCATCTGCTCGATGAAGTAGCTCGATCTTGCAGAATTTGCAGACTCTTGGAAGCGCACGCAATCCAGTGGTCGTGTTTTCTTCATCGTAATCCCAGACTGGGCCACTTATTGTGCAATGAAATAAGGCAACGTGCCCACACATTCCTGCTGCGCAGTTATCCGCTTAGAGTCGGTCATGCAGAAAATGTTTGGCTGAGGAAGTGCCATGCAGCCTGGCTGAGCGTGCTGATGGGCATGAACCAAACCCCGCTGAGCGGCTGGGGAAACCTGACACACTCACACACACTCTTTTCAAGCAACGCAGGTGCACCGTTTGCTTAGTATTCAAGTGCTTGCATAGCGCTTGGGTAGTCGATTAGCTTATTAAAAGGAAAACATATATGATGAAGTGCTATTATAAACTACAACTGGATATCTTATCAACCACTGTATATTACATTTGTGCAGGGTTGACGATGAAGAAAATAATGGTGGAAAGAATGTGATACGATGCTGACAGTGCAATTCACAGGGTTTTTCCATGATGTTATCTGTTCTTGCATTTGTGGTATTACAATAGAAATGGGTTGGGCTTTTTGAGGTTCTGAAAAGAATGAAAGACAAAAACAGCAACATTGAGGTCACAGTTGGGACACTAAACTTCTGAGTATCAAAATAAGATATCATTTTAGAGATACACCAAATGATTTAAAAAAAAAGACTATTCCTTTAATTACAAATTTATCAGGTCTACTTTTTTTAAAGTCTTTTTTTAACAGTTAGATATAGCTCAATATAAAGATTACAGTGGCGTGCGGTGGTGTTTTAAAATGAGGAGGCAGTTATATATACTATATACTATATATATATATATATATATATATTAGGGGTGGAACGGTTCGCGGAAAAAAATCGAACCGTACGGTTCTCCATGAGTTATTTATTCTGTCATTGTGCTGATAGCGTGCGCGCACAGGTGAGACCTGAACAGCACACGTTGATATCTGTGTTTAAACTAAACTCATTTAAGCTTTGCCAGTTTAAACATTTAAGAGCCAGAGGACGCGAGCTCGCGCGCGCAGTCAGAAGATTTGTGCATGTGCTCACCCGAAGCGCACAAATCCGCACCTCAGAACGCGCGCAAATATTAAGCAAAACAGTATGCAATAATAACAATAACAACGACGTGATATCTGATTTGAAAAAGTAGAAAAAAAAAAGTTCGACAAAACGCGATTCGAACCCCGGTCGATTGCGTCAAAAACGACTTCAACACGTACTTTACCATCTGCGCCGAGCTGTTATTTATTAAACGATTGTCTTTTGTAATGCTTTGTAATCACACGTTGATGGGCGGAGTTAGTGTAAATAGCCTCCGTACTGGATCAATGCACTGGATCAGTGCATTCTCTTAAAGTGACAGCACTTTCTTAATATTAATCAAACAGCAACAACAAAGAAATCACTCACTGCTCTTGATTGAAAAGTTGTATAACTTTAATAATGATTAATCTTTCATTTATACAGTCAAATATGCGATGCCGTTTTACATTTCATTACTTTATTCAATTTCTGTACCTAAAAACTAATGTTAGACCTACCTAAAAGAACCTGAAAATTTTATTTGTATCTTTACTCTATTGTATTTATTTGTGCTGTTGCTTGTAGTTAGATAGATTATTCTTATTTTCTT
>NW_015653457.1:324967-341489 GCF_001515625.1 Sinocyclocheilus rhinocerous | reverse complement strand
CTATTATTTAAGGGGATTTTACTAAATATTAACATCGCTGATACACAAAATGTTTGGTAAGTGCACTTTGGCGAATTCTTTTATCAGAAACAACAAAGTGCCGATGTACATACGATGTAAATAAGAGATTGATTCATCATACACTGCAGACAACATCACTGATTATAACATAGCTTTTTTAGAGTGCTTACACTCACGCTAGACTGAATTCAGTGATATTCTTTGATAATGTAAATGTTCTTTGCTCGCTGTATAATTTGTTCGTTGTTTGAATAATCGTGGACATGCGGTGTTATAATTAAACTTAAAATGTCTTTTTATTAAACGTGGTCAGGTTAAATACTAATTCAGTCTTATTAAAATATTTTGTCATAATATGGTAGCCTACTTGTCTAAAACGTTATGATGTGCGTAGTTAATAGATTACATTAGGCTACAGTGGTTTGAGCACTTTGACCAGAGACTAGAGCGCAATTAAAGAGCTGTGCTTATGTGATGGACGGGGCGCCGTCTTGAGAAGCGAGAAAGCTTCGGAAAATGGCTCATAAAAAGGACAAGGACGTGAAAGGTTTTTACAAGTCGGAATGTAAAATTACGGTAATATCGCGTGAACATTTCACATGAAATTCTGCGAGTGTGAGGGGGAGAAGTAGGGACGCACGCCGCGAGGCACCCAAGAAAAATACAGTCGCACTAAGGCTATATATTTCTGGTCAGTTTAATAAATAATTAATCACAAAACTATCACAAAAATCTTGGGGATGATCGAGGGGCACAAGGAAAATCTCAGACCCGGCCCTGCGGCGGGGGGTGCTGCAGCACCCCTAGTTCCCACGGCCATGTAACTTTACCTGCGGGTGTCGCTGTTGGACAGTGTTATATTATAAAAACGAGTGACTTTTAGACTTTTAATGTCATATTTAGTCATATTTGCGTTGTTTTATTTTTGTAATATCGATTATTTTCTCATCCACTTTTGAGGCACTGTCACTGTCACTGACACTGTCTCCCTTGCCTCCTCGGAGGAAACGCCCCTGAAAGATTAAATAAGAATATTAATTTATAGAATTACCATGTTAAACTATGTAGCAATAAGATCGCATACATAATAATAATAATAGTAATTTCAAACTTTGTAGCAATATGATGGCATAAAAATAATAATTTTAATCATTTTAATTTTAACTTTACATTCTACATTATTTTAATTTTATATAAATTTTAAATTATAAATTATTTTAATTTAAACATTGTAGCAATATAATGGCATAAAATAATAATAATTATATTATTATTATTTAGTAAATACTGTGTCGTATTAGCAGATATAGCTTAAAATATAGAAAACAATAATACTTTACTTATAAACACTTGAAACATTATTTTTATTATTCTAATTATTCTGCAAATAAAAACAGAGTTAAAACAACTTAAAATCTGTAAAATCTGCATATAGGCTCTTTGACACTTTAAATAATCATAAAATATTGGTTGTTAAAGGCTCATAAAAAGGACAAGGACGTGATATATGATGCATCATATGACAAGGGTCATATGATGCGATTTCAATTTTTCTTTTCTCTTTGGAGTGTTACAAGCTCTTGGTGCATAAAGAAGATCTGTAAAGTTGCAAAAACGATGGAGCTGATCCGTGCTGGTCGCTGAGGAAATACATCAACTTCGCGCTGTGGATCGCCGGATCGGCTTACACCGTGGACAAAGCGGAGTCCAGCGCGGGGTTGACACATGTGGTTGCCGCGAGCCCGCCAGACGTGCCGTTCTCAAGCCAAATTCATATCATAACAAAAATAAACACCGGTATTCGATATGAACCGGTATACCGCCCAGCACTAGGTTTTATTGGTTTTGTCTCGTCGTGCCGGGAGACACAGCATCATAGTATGTTAAGGGGAATAACATTTCCATCACACGCTTGACGTATTCAGCCAATCACATATATTGGACTCTTTTTTTTTTTTTTTTTCTTTTACTGGAGAAAGCATTATGATGGATTACATATTTTAGCCAGAAGCAAAGATTTCAAGTTAAAATGCTTTAATGATGGATCTGTTTATTACAAACACGCAGCTTTTTACTTCTCAGGACGTTAACTGATGGACTGGAGTGGTGTGGATTACTTGTGGATTAGTGTGATGTTTTTATCAGCTGTTTGGACTCTCATTCTGACGGCACCCATTCATTGCAAAGGATCCATTGGTGAGCAAGTGATGTAATGCTACATTTCTCCAATCTGCTTCGATGAAGAAGAAAAAACCAATCTACATCTTGAGCCAGAGAGTGAGTAAATTTTCAGCAAATTCTCATTTTAGGATGAACTATTCCTTTAATACTTCAAAGCTCTGGATTTGCAATATGATCCTGACAACCTGTTAAAAATCTAAAAGGTGTCAACTACCTCACAAAATTTACTAAGGTAATGATAGTATCCACACAAAAAAAAAAAGAAAAGAAAGGAAAAAAGCATAAAAAATCAAATACCACGTGGGAAAAAACTGAAATATTATGTTCATACATCTACAAATCTGCAAACCTAAAATATTTACTTCATTGGTTAAAGAAATTTCCAGAATCGTTTTGTTGTTTTGTAGAATATCCTTGATTTATTGGTTTAGGCTAAGGGCTTTAATAGTCCAAACTGTGTTCTGTATCGCACACTTTAAACCGTGAGCCACTTGTAACAAAGTTTGGGGAGGATTAAAATGAATGCGAATCATTTGACGTTATGAGACGTGCAGACACACAAACATTCTAGAGTTTTCCTCTGTCCCATCCCATCCCCGTAGGAGGCTACAGTAGCTCTCAGGATTGCGTAACGAGCATGTCGTACCACAAAATAAATTCCAATTCCCATTTATTTACGAGGGAGACTGACAGAAAACTAAGGCTGTCACAAAAGTTAGTGAGCTGCCTACAGACAACTGGCCAGCATAGGCGCTTAGAACCAAAAAGGTTTCATTTGAACTTTCAAACATACATAATACAAAGAAAAGTTTGATTCGAACCTTCAAAGATAAACGAGCGCGTAAAAATATTCGGGTTGAATGACCTGCACATGCACAACGTTAACCAAAAATGTTCGCTTTGAACATACATGACATAATAAACACAAATTCCAGAAAATGTTTGATTCCAAACGTTCGACTCGATGCGTCATTCAACAGTTTTCATTGGAACGCACAACGTTAAATTCAAACAGATATAATGATGCTCAGAAATGTTCAATTCAAACGTTCAAGAGCTCATATGACGCTCAAAATACTGCTTCTGTAGGCACCTCACTGTGCTTTTAAACGGAACCTTGCTCTGTCACGGTTATAAAACTTGTACTCACTTTTCTGTAGGCAAGCTGCAGGTAGTTATAAGGACTTCTTCTATTGAAATCTTGAATGACATCCTCACTAACTTTATGCATGGATTGGGCTCCAATTTTTCCCTCGGTGCATTGATTTATACAATGCGCCCTATAGAGAATCACTTCAAAAATCTTATCAGTCAGAAAGCTGTCAAAGCGATGCTGGTCACTGCATTTCAGCCTGCATCTGATTCTGGTCTGGCGCACTTCAGAGAAACTCTTCAGCGCGCTCTCCATGTACCGCACTACATTGCCATAGTCTCCTTTATAAAAAGCCTCCACTCCGTTATCGTAAAGCAGATCGAACGGTTCCAGGGTGGTCGATGACAGTAGAAGTGACTGGAGGAAACATGTCAATAAGCCGTAGATTTTGGAGTTAACATCCATCTTCTGAAGCTGCTGCGTAATGGTGCGCAAAATAATGCGCTCTGGGAGTGAAGAATAAACACAGTCCCGGTGAGTCTAGTGTGGGATCTTACAGAAGAAACAGGCCAATGAAAGTGACGGCTTAACTACCGTTCTAAGCTTAAACGCAGTTTCGTTGTCACTCATGATGAATGACCCATTACTGGTGACATTTCAGCAATGACCCCCGTCCCTCCCATCCATTCTGTGCTGACTCCTCCCCTACAGCCCACACAAGAAGGAAATAACAATGTTTACCATGATGACGACCGCAGCTGTCTGACTTCTTATTTATTGAACAGCGACATATTGATTTAGAACATAAAAAGTACTTTTAAAATACAAACTTAAAGTCTTGTCTCTATTACGAACACAGAACTTTCTAGTGAGATCCTCACAACGCCTTCGAAAGCGAAGACCTCTTGTCGCCGATTCAACGTCTCCCTCTAGAGGATAGAAATCATACTGCAGCTCTCCTGAAAATCCACAATGTTCAATATACGTTTATATCAACCATTACAACATCAATCCGATATGCTATCGTTAGATTAAAAACATTTTTAAACGAGTAGGCTAGGCCTATATGCAAGGGATAATTCAGGTGCTAAAGCTTCCGCTAAGAAAAATAGTCCAATGCAACACAGAAAATAAATAATCAAAATCATTAAACACAAAAAATTATTTTGTTCTAAATGTATTGTGTAAGCGACGACAATATAGAATTTCTGCCTGATTAGCCGCCAAATTAAACTCACCTCTAACGTTACTTTCCACAAGCCCCGTCACGTTGGCGTAAGCATACTGAATATCGAAATATAGAGATACTGAATCGCAAAAAGACTATTTAAATATGAAGCCGGTGTTTTCAGCGTCTGCCATCTCACTAAATGAGGACATATTACATGAACAACAACCCCAAAACTGCTCCCTGAGAGTCACTTGATGAGCATTTGACCGTTTCATTTGAGAAAAAAAACTACGGTCATGTCCCAAACACAACTCTTCACGGCAACCCGTCAAAATAAAAGTTTAACTTGAAGAAATTGTGACAGACATATATTACTGTTGTACAGTAGAATGTACTTACTACTACTACTCCTAATAATAATAATAAACATTTAATTAAAAACTTTATTTTTAAGGAATAAATACACAAATTTTCCTCCATGTTTTATTTTAGCAGTAGCCTAAACCTAATACTGTGTTTGCCAAAGAAATTTTCATTTGATTAAAAAAATTAATTAATTAAATTAATGTTTTATGTCATCATTTGATTGCCAGAAAAATGTAAGTACATAACACAGAATTGGTGGGGGGGGGGGCAGACTACATATTTCATAGGGTCCTATTGTTTTTTATTTATTTTTTTAAGTTTTTTTTTTTGTTTTGATTATTAAAATTTAATTAAAGCAGAATTTGGGAAAATGTAAAACATATTCAGGGACCCCCCCTCCCCCTAAAAATAAAATTTAAAAAATAACATGAATTTCATAGGGCCCTAGTGGACTATCCTTACATTTCAACAATATGGCTATATTTTTGTTACTAATTCAAGCTCTCTCAACTTGTTATATTTTACCGTTTGTCAGTTGATATAAGATCACAGAGCCCCCTCCCTTGATACTCTTGAGCTTGAAGACATCTAACAGTTTTATCCTCAACATTTAATACCACGAATATTAAAATGACATGATTATAAGTCATAGTAAATATTTGAGTCGCAAGATGGCGCCAATAACCCATTCAAACCAGCGTTTGATGTGAAACCAACAAGAAAGCATCACGCAGTCACAAGAGAGACATACTAGGTTACTGATTTTGATTTTTAATACAAAAAAAGTTAAATACTGAAATTATTTAATTATAAAACAAACAACCAAGCATGAAATGCTGAAGCTGTCTTACAAGCTTAGAATCTTCTTCGTCTTTAAAAAATACCTTAAAATATTATAAACATCCCCACAATTACTACAATAACACTATTACTGGGATATAACGCCCCCTTCCTCTGTGGTCAACGCAGAACTGTTAGTTAAGCAATCCCAGCCTTCTCCTTTTCTAGCAGCTAAATTGATTCACAGGTCTAAGTTCAATGTGGCACCCGTGCCACACATCTAAACATACATCAGAAGCTATTAAATCATACCAACACGTTGATGTGAGTTAGTAAATGTAAGAATAATAGATGCGAATACACAGCAGTTAACAATAGTTCAGATGAAGTTTAGGTATTCAGATGGTCTCAGGATCATTAAACATAGTCTTGTCCAGGATTCACGGAGACCGGATGCTTGCTGAGAATTCTGTTGGATTGTAGATGCGTCACGCTGCAGGCGCATAAGAGAAGGCCTCCGAATAAACATAGCACAGATGCAACAAATGCACCAATCAGAGATCTGCCGACCACATACCTACAAAGACCCAGCACAGGTAGTCAGTCTTGAACATCAACATTATAGATTCCTAAAGGCATGATGCTCCAATGAGAAATAATATGAAACAGAACAACACCTACCTCTCCGTCGCTGTGTCATTCTGAAAGAAATAATCTACAATTCCATATATAAACCAGCTGGTTATGCCCAATGCAAACAGACCTGGTGATAGAAAGAAGAACGCAAATATTAATAAGGCTGAATTCTAATTGTAGAGGAGATCAAAGACAATTGTAACACGTTTTTATGTTATCTCACAGGAATATAAACGTACACTAGTTACTGTTAAAACCACAGTAAAACATAATATTGTGAAATATTATTACAATTTAAAATAACAGTTTTCTATTTGAATATATTTTTTAATATAATTTATTTCTGTGATGAAAAAGGTAACTTTTCAGCATCATTACTCCAGTCTTCAGTGTCACATGATCCTTCAGAAATCATTCTAATATGCTGATTTGCTGCTCAAGAAACTATTAATAACTACTACTTCTATTATTATCAATGTTGAAAACAGTTAATGTTTTTTATAGAAACTGTATTACATTTTTTAGGAATAGAATGTTCAAAATGATTTATTTGAAATAGAAATCTTTTGTAACATTATAAAATGTCTTTACTGTCACTTTTGGCAATTTAATGCATCCTTGCTGAATAAAAGTATTAATTTCTAATAAAAAGTTTACATGTAAAATGTCCAGTATTTTTTATTCACCTTTGATAGAAATATTTTAATAGAAAGTTCAAAATAATTTATTTAAATACATTTTTGTAACATTATAAATGTCTTTATCAATGTCTTTTATCCAGCATCCTTGAAAAGAAAAAAGAAAAGAAAAAATAAACTTTTGAACTGTAGTGTATGTGTATTTTTATTCTCCTTTGATAAATAGAACGTTTAAAATAATTAATTTGAAAAGAAAATCTTTTGTAACATTATAAATGTCTTTGCTGTCAATAAAAGTATTAATTTAACAAAAAAAAACTTATAAAATAAATACTGTTCCTTTAAACTTTCTAATCATCAACGCATGTAAATGGTTTCCAAAGAAATATTATATTAGTTTAACTTTAAGTAAAAACCTAGAAATACAACAAATACTGTATAAAATAACTTATATACAAATTCGGTTTCACTCCAGTTTCTGGCTCCAGTTTATTTGTGGTTTTTTAAATTTGTGTTGAGCTCACCACCACACACAGAAAGGATTCCCCCTAAGAAGGCAGCTCTATCCTTCAACTTCTCGTTCTCTTCTATACATCTTGTGCACTTGAGACCAGAAATGGCCACCAGCGCTGCAAGGCTTGAAAAGACGATGCTGACGATCATTATTGCTCGGCCCACCTGGATTTCAACTGCAACAACACACAGCAGCGATTAGAACAGAAGTCAGACGACAGATGGATCCATAAACCACTGCACAGATACTCACAGGTTTGATGAAGGAGAGAATTGTAACTTGTGCAGTGCACAGTAGACGAACTGTCTACTGAGCACTCCATCCACAGTCCTTTGTATTTGTCCAGAATCACGGTCTTGTCGTTGTCATGTCCAAGTATTTTCCATTCATTTGTAAATGTGCCTATAATAAGGCCACATAATCCAGTAATGGACAGAATATAACCGATGAGCTGAAGAGCCATTGATGGATTAGAAGACGAATGCACTCAAAGAGTTTTCAGTCGGTAATACTGTGTGTCCACTGTACTGTAATGCAAGCTGAGAAATCTGGGCTGCTATTTATTATCGTGAGAGTAGGTGTGAATCAACTGTCATGTCATTCGTGGACAGGACATTAGGTCAGATTTCCCTGAAAGCAGTCTGGAAATATCTAGCTTGAACTCCTCTGGTTCGAGTGTGTAGCGCTCAAAGTTTTGGGTTGGAAAACAGAAGGTTGTTGGTTCCGCAAGCCCGCCGGACGCTCCTTCGTCGAATCCGCTGGTCGCGCCGTTCTCAAGCCCACCCGCCGCCACTCACTCTAGACCTCCGGCCTCCGCTCACTCTAGCCTGCCATGTTAAACTACTTAGTTTGGTCTTCCAAAAGAAGACATGACTAGAAAGGCGGGGCATAGAGGAGAAACAATAATGTACAGTATGTGGAAAATAATGTGTTTTTTGAACCTTAAACCGCATAAACACATTTCATTACACCAAATACACAAAATAATGTTCTTTTTAGCAACATCATATGACCCCTTTAAAATAAGTCAATGCGGATAAAAGCATGCTATAAATAAACTGTTGCATTTGTATTCTGATTTACTAGCATTAGGGTGGAAAGAGATGAGTAGCGTTTCATGTGAAATGATGTGATAACATTCAAACTACATAAATCAGCGCATTCCTTCTGATGATAAATGCTTCATGATCATGATTAATCTTATGGTTTGTTTCACACCTATTTACTCACAGACAAATCTAAAAGATATATTTATCGTTTCCATTTATAATCATGATTCCTCCTTTTTGCGGGTTGTGATTGTAACAGGAAACAAATGGGTGGGTGGGCAGATGGATACTAGTAAATCAGGAAGGCAAGTTCATGTCATCCACTAAGACTAATAGTGAATAATACTGCTACACAATTAATTTATTACTGTTTATTTGAATTCTAAAGCTGTTTCATTATTAATTTATTCAGGATTTCTTACACCAATCCTTTGAATGGTAGTGTTTTCTGATTTCTGAAGGATCATGAACCTGAAGACTGCGAAAAACTCTGCTTTACCATCACAGGAATAAATTACATTTTAAAAGATCTTAAAATAGAAAACAGTTATTTTGAATTGTAAAGATGTTTCATTATTACTGATTTTACGTTTTTTTTTATTTTTTTATTATCAAATAAATGCAGCTTTGATGAGCATAAAGACTTCTTTCAAAAACATTTACAAATATTAATTATAACAAACTTTTGACCACCAGTGTATGTGAGTATTTCTATCTTTAACGGCAAGGATTTTTATGTTACTGTTTTTTTTTTTTTTCAATTCAGATTTCAACTTTATGTGAAGGTCAGAATAAAATAACCTGGGAAACATTTTGCAATGCCTTCATCTATTTTTTTATTTATTGTTAAACATCCCTTTAACTTTTTAAATGCTTTATGTCATTTATTTTAGTAAAACACCTTAAAAACAAACTTTTTCAATATATATTGTGAAAACGAAGAACTGTTTTTTTGTTCAGAGACTCACGCAGAACTTGTTTGTGTGACACTTTGAAGTAAACACTAGGTTTAAAGAAACAGAAAGAAACCATGCCAGAAACACCAGTGTGATCTACTGTATGTTTTGGCTCTCACACAAAAATGTATTCCAGTACTCAAGATGATGAATGTACAAACACATACTCTTTAGTTTTATCGCGCGAGTCATGTATTCCTGCAATTCCCTGTGATTTCATTCTGTTACATCTCCTCAAAAAGCCACATGATTTGAAGTCCCATTTTTTTGTCCCAGGCAGAAAAGGACAAATTTGATAAGGTTTTTTTTTTATATAGTGCATTAATAGTGCATAATGGCCTAATTTAGTGCCATCTTGTGGTCCTTCCTTATACTGTCTGATTGGAAAGCACATTATCAGCGCTGCATAGCAAACTGTTCACTCGAAAATCATTCAAGTTGTTCCAAATCGGAGTTTCTTTCTTCTGTTGTGCACATTCTTTTTTTAATATCTTATTTTGTGCTCAACAGAAGAAAGAAACTCATACTGGTTTGGAACAACATGAGGGTGAGTAAATCATTTTTAGCGGAACTATCCCTTAAAGTAAGCATAATAAAAAAAAATCTGCGTCTTTATTTAAGAGTGGTTGAATAGAGAAGAAAAAGACTCTTTGACTCATATTCTACAACTAAAAGCCCTGTTCATACCTAGAACGATAACTATATTAGTGTCCACACCAACGGATATTCTATTTAGGCTATTATAAGTTCAAATGCTCAAGCTCTTAAGAATCCACTAATATCCAGTCCAAAAATATAAGTAACAAAAATGTTAATATATCTATAGAATAATATATTTATTTTATCAGTTAATAAAATAAATTAAATTATAATTATAAAATAAAAATATATACTTAATATATTACATTAAACACCATTTATATATTGAGTTTTCTGACATTTTTAAATATTTAATTTTTCATCAGTTTTATCATTAAACCTTCCTATCATGCAGAGTTAATTCAGGATAATCAGGCCATTTTCCCCAGTCATCTCAATGGCAAAATGTGTCCCAAATTACTTGAATTCACCCTATATAATGTTAGGGTGTAATGTCATCTTTACTGACTTACTTTTGAAACTTACTAAAAATATTAGCTATAAAGTGTAACTGGACAAACAGTCAAACGTCAGTTACTCGTTCATGTCAAAACTCATAGTGTGTGCCCTACAGGACTGCGGCTGCCGCTCTCAAACCTGTCCGATGTCATTCCTGGAAACACAGCCCGAGGCCCAACGACACATAACTATGGGAATATATGTGGCTTTCTCTTTCTCTCTCTCTCTCTTTTTAAACCACACTAGTCAAGTGTGGACTGAATATGAGGGATTTTCTGAGGGAGCATTACTTGTAGCCTAGGCTACTACAGGTTACTTGTAGGCCCTATAAACACTGCAGAGCAAGCAAATAAATAATAATTAAAAAAAAAACTACAAATGACTCACTTATAATTCCCTCTGCATATTAAGATGGGGAAAAGCCTGTCGGGGGAAAAAATGCTCACTTAGCCTAAGCTTTAAGTTCGAGTCGAGTTTCAAGACTGGAGGTTCCATCTCTGCAAAAACTAAATAACCAACAGGGTGGACTTATTTTCAAGTAGTCTGATCGGTATTTTATTCAACAGAATACGTTTTTACACGCATATCGAACCTGTTTGAGATTAATTAGCACAGTGAGTCGACACACCCTCATGTGACCACCTGTACCGGTTTTTCCTGAAGATGTGCCGCAGGCTCATCGGCCCGAACAGAGTAAATGTAGAGAATTAAAGCAGCGCTTTATTCCACATTCACTCCTGCGCGCCGACACACCTAAAAGCTTCCACTTTACACTCACGGAGGAGAAAGTGTCGAGGCGAGCGGTTTAAAACTGTTTGGAGGTTGTCAGCTCTGAGCGTTGGGTGTGTAACCATCCATGTTTCGACACGAGACGAGCGCTCGGACCGCTGCTGCGGCGTTTCTCTCAGGTAAGCCGCTGTCATTAGTGAGGAGCAGTTTGCGCAACTGACAGCCAGGTTAAAGTGGCGCGTGGTTGGATGTGGTGTTAAATACGATAAAAATAAACACTTACAGTTGATTACACAGAGCCTAGGTGTTCATGTATGGTGGGCTCCTTCGTTTTTTTTTTTTTTTTTGCACGCATTTACACTTCTCAGATCTTTGGTAGCCTAGTTGTGTCGCGTCTCACGACGCGTTGCGTTGCGTTGCGTTTTTAAGATGGCGCGTCAAGTGCTGTTGTCTGTTCTTAACTTATTTATTTATTTTTATTTGTGTGTGCCCTCAAAATAAAATGAGAATCCTAGAACCACAAGGGAGTTAAAAATATTTTAAAAATGCAGTTTACAAGGTGATTTTTTTTAAAGTGCCGCAGTTCGTTTTACTGCTACATCAGATTTAAAAATGGAAAAATAGAAACTTGGAAAAAAAAAGAAAAAAAAAAATACAACAGAAACGGAAAGGGAGTAAATAGACTCAGAAAGCCGTCCGTAATAGCTACTTAAAATGATTTTAAATACTATTTTTTTTTATATAGTAGCTAATACTACTTAGCCTATAGCTTTATTTTTTCATACTAAAAATTAATAGGTTTAGCATGTTCTGATGCATTTAATATTTTGAAAGTAGGCCCACTTGAATATAGGCCTAGGCTAATTTTAGTTATAGCATGTGCTATATGTAGAAGGTGTTTATCAGAAAATCTAACATTTTATTAATTGGCTTTGTTGCATTTCACTGCATTTGTTGAATTTTCTCTGTGATAAATTGATTTTAAAAGTACAAATGTTCCATATAGTAGCAGAAGTTACAGTAAGTGAAAATTTGCAAATACTACTGGCCCATTTTGGGGTGAACTAAATATGCAAGACTAGTCTTACGTCACTGTTTATAACACAGGCTGTTCATCCTTTGCTGGGCTGCTTAAAAAAATGGGGACATAAATTAAGAGTATACCCACTTCTCCAGGCACCACTACACCACTGCATATAACCCCCAAGTTTATATTATGTAATAAACGCAGCATGTATGATGATTATAGCCTACACAAACTGTGACATTTTTAAATACGATCGAAACAAGTGTTTTGATAAAATAGGCTACATGTTGAAATATAAAGCTGAAAAAAGTTTTAGCTGAATTATTGCGCGTCACACTGCAAGATACTGCTTGAAATGTAATATCAAGCACTGATGCTCAAAGATCATTTCCCGGTAAAGCTATTAGGTTATGTGGATGAAATTTCAGAAATATACTCCTGTTTTGTTTCAGATGTTGCATAAAACCTGTTTACCTGCCGTTTCTGACCTGCAGTGCACATTGCTAGGAATCGTGGCTGAGATGAACAGCAGGATTTCAGTCATTGTTTCTAGTAGTGGGCGCTGCAGATATTCAGCTTCTTACCATGGAGTGCCTCGAGTCATATTCGCATAAGAAGAAAAAGGTCGAACACAGTAAATGTATGGCACGCATATCTACAAGAAATACTTATGGCTGCCGCTGGATGGCAGTAGAGCGCAAGGAAAGTGAGGCAGAAGCACAGGAGAGGCTTTCTGTCACCTGTGAGGATCTGCAGCTATTCAACGCGCAAGTAACCGTGACAGTCTTTGGCATGTAGTAGGTGAACCTGCCCAGGAGAGTTTGGCATTTAGACTTCCTCATCCATTCGTAATTCAGACCTTTATGCACAAGATAACCACCAGAATTAGCATTTCATCATGTATATCCACTCATTTTAAAGCTTCCATTTAATTGCTGTTGTCTTGGGTTGGGATGTTTTATGTATTGCAAAAAAAAACAAAAACTGTTTTTACATTGTATTTAAGAGATTTGCTTAAACAAAAAACAAACACTAACACACAAAAAAAACAAACAGCAAGCAACATAAACAAAAACAAAGAGCAATGCAAAAAATAAAATAAAGCAAAGAAATGCAGTGGAAAACAAAAAAACGAACAAAAAAGCAAAGCAAAACAAAACATTTCTGAAGGTTACGCACTTATTTTTTCTGATTATTTGATGAAAAAAAAATATATAAATAAATAAATTAGCATTTGGTCCCAAACTAGTGAACTCCAACCGAATGATAGATTAATGAATGGTTATGAGTTTTTGTATACTTTTAGTTTAGAGATTTTTAAAATTTGTAATCAGTTTATTTTATGTTCTCTGTAAGAAATAAACCAAGAAAAATTTACAAAAATCAGAGAAATTTGGTTTTTATATTTTGATTTAGACCAGTTCGAAACGTAAAAAAAAAAGACAAAAAAGCAAAAGAAAAAAAAATCAAAGAAAAGCAAGGAATAAAAAATTAGTAAATCAAAAAAAAAAAAAAAAAAAACTTTTCTGAATGTTATCCACTTATTTTCATGGAACTTTTGCTGAGAAAAAAAAAAACCACTGACACAAACAAATGTAACTTTTAAAAAAAATTTTTTTTTTTAATATAGATTTTCAGGTCCTGTTTTTTTTCAGTACTCTATTCATAGAAAGTGCCAGATAAACGCCAGTCACTTGTTTGCTGCCTTGATCTATTTGCTGGTCAGTTTTTATGTCCCTGCTTAAAGTAAATTTGCCACCAAATGCAAAGCACTGCAAATCCGAACACTGATATATTAGCATGAATTGCATATGATGATGCAAGCAAGAAAACGGTTTACATCTGTGCCAATAGCAATGCTACTAACATGCCTTAACTTGTATTTTCGATTTTTATTGAATTATAAATAAAACGTAAAAATAAAAAAAATGAGGAGTAGAGCTGTTTGTGGCCATCTTTTTTTGTTTGTTTTGTTTCCAGATGACAAAATTCATTTAGACCCCATAGAGTTCACATTCAGCCAGCATGTACTTGAACACTGGAGCATATGAATAGGACCCTGAAGTACCTACGAAGTAGATGAGAGAATCGCTACAGACACTGCAGGCGAAGGGGGAAATATCACAAAAACAAAGGCACCCGAAGACTGAGCGTCTCGAACCCTAGCTGTACGTGAGCCCTCAGTGAGTAAAGAGTCTCTCAATGATATGAAGGCAAAATGAAGAAGCACTGACAATCTCACCTTGATATTTGATTGATACGAAGACTGAACCTGCTTCTTAAGACGTTGAGACGATGAGTGGAATTTTGCATCTCCATAAATTGGATCACTCCCAGTTTATGCTAACAGTCTCTTCGGGTCGACTGAGGAAAGCGTAAAACAATCAGCGTTTTAAAATATGAATCAAAAAATAAAATATATCCTCTGAAAATAAATCAATAAATACATGGCACAAACTTGTGCTGGATATAAATTCAAGCTTGTTTTCCATTAAATAAAAACAAAAAACTGCTGGAAAACTGCTGTATCCTGAACTCAACATGGAATCAAGACGGATCTTCATTTATAGATGCCAAGAGAAAAGGGATGTTCGTAAGAGCTGTGCAGTAGATCCCTTCCTGTCCAGTCATCCACAATAACACAACAACATGAGAAGCAAACAGGAAGCACCCGTCGCCCAGTAGTTCATAGCTCCAGGGTAAAAGACTCTTTCACAACACGAAGAGACGACATTGGCTCATCTGATGCGATGAACTGAGAAACTCGAAGAGGGGAAAATAAAATAAAGTGTCAGTAGCTTCTGCCGAAAGCCTCAAAGTATTTTTGAATCGCTTTCTCCTCTACTGATTCACAAAATAAAGGGCCGAACGGACTCATGATTGGACAGCAGTGGAGACTTACGGTCACGGCCTGTAGGGGGCACCTAAAAGAGGAGGAGATAAAGACGGCCATAGTTAAAAAGTCATTCGAATTTGAACAATCATGCTTCATTAGTGCAATGTGAACCTTTGTACGCCTCTGGTCTTGACGGAGGGCGAGGGGAGTACGGGCTGTCTGCGTACGCGTAGCTCGGGTTTATGTTCTCATAGTGCTGTGTAGGAGGAGGCGGCCTGAAGTAAAGAACGGAGAGAAACATGAGACTCCGGTAGGACTTCTGACAGTGTGAGTAGTGTGTTAAGGAGTTGGAGATGTGGTACCTCGCAGGTTTGTGGTTGCGTGCTCTCTGGTACTCGTCCTCTCTGATGCGCGGCTCTTCTCGCGTTCGTGGTCGGACTACTTCTTCTTGCACTGGCTAATATGACAGAACAGAAGAGAGCATGTCAGTGAGAGCGTGCTGGCAGGGGCAACATCACCAGGACCACACGGAATAATGTGGGTTTCAGCATTGTCCGTTTAACCCACTTGATCATGCCTCACATCTGATACATGCATTTCAAAGGCCTCTACATTAACATTACATTAATAGTTCTATTAAAATCTCACTGACACTGTAGCAATGTTCTTACTACCATAATTTTATTATGAATTATATACATATATACACACTGTGTATATGCATATGTATGTGTATATATATATATATATATATATATATATATAAATAATATACATACGTGTGTGTGCAAGTATGCAGGTATGTATATTTCTGCATGTATTTAATACCATAAAATTAAAATACATTTAAATAAATGTTATAAATATTAAATATCTATACACGCCTATTTAATGTGTATATATAAATAACGTATTTATAAAATTTTTTTGTACAATTTTATTAAAAATTAAAAATTAAAAAATCCACACAAATGTAACTTTTTTTCAAGAGTTATTATTATTTAATATAGTTAAATACATATAAACTAACCAATAATAAATATTATACACACACACACACACACAGGGGTGCATGCGTGACGGAAATAAAAATGCGATGTGTAAATATGTTCAGACTGCTCATTTGCTCACAGACATGGTTGACAGCTGTAAATGCACAATAACTGTTTTAGATCGACTAACTAATACTGTATACGATTTCCATTCAAACTGAAGGCATAAATCTAGGTGATGCGCTGCCGGTTTGAGTGAAACGCAAAACTGTGACATTTCATCAACATATGCTCTTCACTCGGCAGCGCTAAAACCGGCACTGCATTTATTTACTTGCCGGCAACATGCTAAAATAAAAGCTTGCTGATTCTAGGTTTGAAAACGTTAAAAATCATATAAAAATGAAAAATAAAAATGAAAAAAAAAAAAAAAAA
>NW_015653457.1:313746-324957 GCF_001515625.1 Sinocyclocheilus rhinocerous | reverse complement strand
AATAAAAATAAAAAAAAAAAAAAAAAAAAAAGTAAATATAAGCATTGTATTTTTTATATATAATATAAAATATAATAGTATTATCAAACTTTATTTATTTAGTATTTTTATTTATTTATTTTATTATTTAAAAAAAAAAAAAGTAAATAAAGTGCAATACTACTAGTGTGAGCACCAAACCAAATCTCCAGGTGTTCTCATGAGAAGACTCGTGCCATCGAGACTTCGCTATGAATATTCACAAAGCTGGAATGCTGTGCTTTACAACTATACTGAACTTGTGCTGAGGGGAAGCACCAGTCATCAAGAAGCAAGCAGAGAAAAAAAGTACACCTCTCAGAAAGCATACAAATAAAGATCATTCTGTTGTCAGATGTTTCCTATCTGGAGCATTGGGATCGCTGGACAAGGGCTTAATGAACTCATTTTTGTGAAAACCTCAAATTCGACCAAAATTGACATATTTCTCTTTTTTTGCCTGTAGCTCAGAATTAGCTTGTGCGCATTCAGACTCATTTTGCCAGCATGGGTCTCTCTCTCTCACACACACACACACATTATTTGCATTTATTTATGTAAATATTTATCAATCTCCAAAAATAAGGTATTAAATGTTGGCTGGATCGCTCTATTGAACGATCAGCATTCAGGACCAGAACTATGTGTAGTTGGAATGAATGTTGCTTACCTTATATTCCACCTCAGGTCGTCTTCTCTCCATCACTTGTTTCTCCTTCTCTTTTGATCTCTTATACTCCCTTTTCTCTTCCTCCATCAGCCGTCGGGCTATTTCCTTAAAATTCAATAACAAAACAAATCATAAAACAAAATGTTTTATCTAGGTGTAGCGACACCCCTGACAGTGCAGAAAAACAATGAACCATGCCGTACCTCATCTTGTGCAACTTGAGCGGCTCGCCTGTCAAACTGACTCTCCTGTAAAAAAAGACATGGTTATATTTGTGGATTACAAATCACCATTAATTACAACCACCGAGACTCAAGATACCTTAATTTCTTCTTCCTGTAGCATGCGTGCCACCTCCAAGTCTTTGAGCTCCTGGTCTTGTAGTTCTAAGTGGGCCAGTCCATGCGTTGCCTCCTTCATGCCATATTCTCCTCGCACCTTCCGACCTGCAGGGGGCATCAGAGGACATCAGTCCACGTTGAAATCACAAAGAGCGACACACACAAAGATATAGTTGACCAAAAAAAATTCCGTCATAATTTACTCACCCTCTAGTTGTTGAGTTTCTTTCTTCTGCTGAGCACAAAAGAAGATCATTTGAAGAGCGTTGATGGTAGCCATTGATTTCCATAGTATGGAAAAAATTACTAAGGCTACTGTCAACTGTTGGTACCAACATTCTTCAAATTATCTTCTTTTGTGCTCAACAGAATAAAGAAACTCATACAGGTTTGGAACAACTTGAGGGTGAGTAAATGATGACAGATTTGTAATTTTTGGGTGAACTATAATTTTAAGCCTTGTAACCTATTGGCATAGTAACCCAAGCAGCCATTTTTGGTTTGGGATTAAGAAGGAATGATCAAAAAGGCCCAGATTTAGTGTACAAGATTCCCCCGAAATTATATTAGAGAGTCCAGATCCAACAGAGACAAGAAACCCAAATCACCAATGCACAGGAAAAAGGAAATCTTGACAGCACTCCCACCACCAGATGGCACTGCAAAGTCCAAGCAGGTTCACTCAAACACATGGACCTCGGTCTATACCTCTCTCTCTGGGAGAATGACCAGGGGACCGGCCCTCATTTGGGGGGCCTCTGAGAACGGGCTCCTCAAACACCTCATTGGGACCTGACGGGAGCCTCGGCCTGTTCCTGAGATCCTCCCACTCCAGGCTTTCTTCTGTCCGTCCTCTAGTTGGGGCGAGACCGTAATCGTCCAGTTCTCGGTCCCTGCTTTTGTGCCTCCCTCTGTTCCCATCTCTGCCTCGTTCTCTTTGCCTCTCTCTGCTACCGTGTCCATAGCCATTTTGGTCCATCTCCCGGTCCAAGTTCCTGCCTCTGTCAACTTGCTTGGCGTCTCTGCTAAACAGTCGATCTTGACTTCTTGTTCGGTTTCGATCTCTCGACCTTTCCTTAGTTCTCTGTCCATCCCTTTCTCGTTCTCGATCCCTGATCCTCTCCTTGTCCCAGACCCTGTCCCGGCCGGCAGAGTAATCTCTGGGAGGTTTCTCCTTCCGGCGCACCACTGGCTCCAGGTCATCCCATTGATCTTGCTTCTTCCTTCTATGTGGTTCTGTGTAATCGAGATCGAGAGGTTTGTTTCTCTCTCTCGAATAATCTTTCGGTTGTCGCTCAGGTGAGTGGTACTCTAGGACCCTTCCCTTGCTTGGACTCTCCGGATGCCTAGATCGGCCTAACTCAATAGGCTCATATTCTGGATATCGACTATGGTTATTGGGATATCTTTTTCTGTCCGGCTCAGGAGAGTTGTACGGGGAAAGAATTTGATTGTAGTCGTGATTCTTCCCTTTTCTGTGACCTGGAGAAGCAGAACGGGGTTTCGGCTCTCGCAGGTCTGATGGAAATCGGGGGGCTGCGTGAAAGTGAGTGCGAGGCAAAAGGAGGAGTGCAAGAACAAGGAGGGAAATAAAACTCAACCAGGTTAGTACACAAGGGTTAGTTAACTGTGGATGATGCAGGAAGTAACATGGTAAATAAGGCTACTGTTGACAAGTAGTACCAAACCATTCAAATGAAAAGGTTAAAGCCAGGGTCCAAAATTAGCTAATGCCATGCAAGCCAAGGTCAAATGATTGGAGAAAATTTAACTCGTTCTTTTAAGGCCATTCAATTGTATTTCATTTTTTATATAAAAATATAAATACATACTTTATTTAAAAATGTGTTTATACTTGAAACATTTTCTTTTTACATTTAATCTTTAGGACAATGTACTCATTTAGCATTATTTGTTTTATTTTTTATTTGTTATTTCAAGTAGCTGGCTGCAAACCATTTTTTTTCTGCAACAAAATTCTTCACAGATTTCTCAATCCTAATGCCTTAATCTTTTTTTTTCTACAACCAAATCTCAAATTAGTGTATGGTAGGCATTTATAAATAGTCCCATGTGCATTTTCATTCAGATTTATGGCAAAAACCAAGCCTTTTTCAAGACTTTCAGACAGTAAATCGTTTGTTTATCCTCCTACAACTACTTCTTTATCACAGATTCATGCATTAAGTATTCAGCTAAACATGTCTGATCTCCTCCCCAACACATCCCTGCAGAAGCGCAGCCCAGGCCTAATTGTTTGCATCCTGGCATGAGAACGGAGCCCAGCTATGCGGTCACGGTTTGAGAGGGGGAGAGAGAGCTAAAGATACTCCCCGAGATGCTGAATCTTTTATGTTGTGCCCTGTAGGTGGGTGCTAATCTGTGCTTATCATGGCAGCATCCTTACAAACAGAATATCAACAACATGAAGCAATGCACTACGTGCTGAATTTTCGGTCTTTAGGGTTAGAGGGTTTTGTTGAAACAAACTATTCATTAAACACCCATGAATGAGAGATTTGAGCGTGTTTAATGAGGCAAACAGACCCTATGGGTACGATACCGGCTAACCAGCAGGAGACCCTAAACGCATTCAAATGACGGCATGAGAGAATGATTACATAACATGTGAAAGCAAACAGTTCGAATGCAAACCGTGGCACGCAAGGGCAGCCGCTCAGGGCGGGTGGTTAACTGATGCCGTGTTGACATGAACTTGCATGTCCAGTTTTGTAGCATTTGTCACTAAATGGTAACCCATTACGAACACAAGAAGGTCTGCTGGTGTTATTTTAGATGCGAGGCAAGAAAGCCTTCCCAGAGTTCTCTAATGTTTACTAAACAAACAGTTGCACACTGACATGCGGTCAAGTTAGTAGACATTTTGTTTAACTTCACAACAAACAGATAAAAGTGTCTGGAGTGCTTGGGGCTTGAAATGCACGAAATGAGTGTTAATTACGGAAATTGCTTCCTAAGGCACAAGTACCTCTGAAACAGTTAAACAGGAAAGCGCAATGTATGCCAAAATTTCCACAGGAATGTCAAAACTCCAATGTCCTACTACTGGCTGACTCTCATTGTTAGTCCTAACTATATATGAAACAAAACTATACGATTTTTTTCTAATGTTAGTATTTTATTTATTTTTTTTAGATTTTAGCGTTTTCTAACATACATTATGTATTTTATGTAAGCTACAAAATATTAATGCTATTAAAACAGTACAAAAATATACACGATTAACCAATTATTTGGTTATTTTTATTTTCAAATGTGTTTCAAATTCAGTAACTGGATTTAGCAATTAGTTCACTCAACTAGTGTTATTTTAGATTGATTTTGTTATTTGTTTTTGTTATGTTTATTAGTTTTGGGGTTTTTGTTAAATGTGTCTATTTAGCTGGATTCAGCAATTAATTTACCCAAAATGTTATTTTGAATTATAATTTTAGTAGTATTTATATACAATTACATTTTTAATTAATATTTTGAATTAGCATTTTATTGTTATTTTCACTTGAATTTTAGTAAAATGTTTAGTGATTCTTTGTGTTATGTTTAGTAGTTTTTTTTAATACGTCTTTTTAACTTAAATGTATTTTAATTTCAGTTTTAGTAATTTGAGTACTTAAATGTAAACTTTCAGTTAGTAAATCAGTAACCAGATTCAGAAATTAATTTTTAATTTTAGTTATTTTATTTTTATATTTTATTTTGTTATTTTTGGATTAGTTATATACTATTATAATTTGTATTAATATTTGAATTAGCTTTTATTTTTTTATTAAAAATTTTTAATTTTAGTGATTCTGTTCTGCGCTTTTGTCATTTTTTTTTTATTTCAGACAAATAACATTTACGCCGAATGTAATAAAATCTGAATCATTCTCGCCCAAATTGCTCAATTGCACTACACAATTTCTTAAAATTCTCTGCTCTTAGTTTTACTCCAGTCCGCCGCTGTCCAAATATCCAGCGTTACGTCAATTTCGCACCGACCGGAGACAATTACCAAACTGTTCCGCGTGTGTATCACACCAATATACATATTTTGCGACAGCAAATTAAAAAGATATTAATTATGAAGGTACTATATTCAAAATAAACCCTTAATATTTGTATTCAAAACCATCTAAAAAAATGTAATGCCTGAAGAAATAAATGTAATGACTTTTTAATGCTATTTAAGGCCTTAATTTTCGCATAATCCATTTAGTGACTTTTAAAGGGGTCATATGATGCGATTTAAATTTTTCCTTTCTCTTTGGGTTTTGTAAAAATCGACGCGTTTCAAAAGGGCGGGGCATAGAGGAGAAACAATAATGTACAGTATGTGGAAAATAATGTGTTTTTTTTTACTTTAAACCACATAAACACATTTCATTACACCAAATACACAAAATAATGTTCTTTTTAGCAGCATCATATGACCCCTTTAATGCTTTTTACTGTCCTGCGGAAACCCTGTATCCAGTGAATTCAGAATTCAAACGTGATGTGGTGCTGTAGATTCAGTGAACAGCTGTGCAGGAAACACTGCAAAAGCAGATTTTCCAGTAGTCAAATGTGTTTACCGATCCAAACCCACATATTCTCTTCTCCAAACCCCATCTTTGCTTGATCGCACACCTTCCAGCAGAGGGCGTCTACACACCTTTATCGTCGTGGTACTCCTCAAAGTTTGGTTCCATCTGCTTTTGCCGTTTTCTCTCCTCTTTCATTTCTCGCTCCTGCAGCTTACGGGCGATGGCCTAGTCGAACGCATATAAACATGAATTCAGAAGAATGAGTGGGGGGAAACGAGCATCGCAATGCTGTAACAGTCATGGGTGTGGACACATCTATGCTTTTCTTATGGCCAACACACAGAGAATGTGAGTATGCATTCTCAAGTGTTACAAACACAATCACAATGATGTCATGTGACTGCTGTGGGTGTGGCTGAACCGAATCCGCACAGCTGACCGACCTGAACCGAGTGTGTGAATGTTGTGAAAGACTCCCACCTCATCTTTCTCCTCCTGCTGCCTCTGTTGTTGAGCCTGCCGGACCAGTTGTTCTTGAATCTCCTGAGCAATTTCATTGTCGCTGCGTGCACTGACAGGACAGAGAAAAGAAAACATTTGAGTTTACACACCGAGTTCTCATATCAGCCACCATGGCTTTCACTTCCTGTGCCTGAGATGAAAGTGTTCTTGGAAGACTGACTGCAGTACTGGGTGAAATGGGTTACATAGTAACTATAATCTATGGCTGGAACAATCATAGATTTGTGCCGATGACTAATTGTCATAAAAAAAATAAGTGTGATTGATGATTTAAGTGCCTTAAGAAGTTGTCCATTATTCACATTAAACTTTGAATCATACAATAAAACCAGTGTTGTTTTGTAGTATTTTATTTATTAATATGTTGAATATACTTTTAGAATATTTTTATACTTTTATTTTATTTTAATTTAAGTTTAAGCTTTAGTAATTGTGTTGTGCTTTTGGCAAGTTTTTTTAATGTCTATTTAGCTTTATTTTTGTTTCAGTTTTAGTAATTTTAGTACTTAAACTATTTCAGTTAGCTGCATTTCTATTTTTTTTTTTTATTAAAGAGTTAGTTGCATTTAATATTTATATTTTATTTCTGCTTTATTTCAATTAGAGATTTAAATTGTTTTTAGTTAACAATAAAATAAATAATATATTTAAAGATATTTATAATATAATAGTTACTAATATTTAAATGTTAAATATTTATATATTGACAATTAATTTCAATAAATACAAATAAAATACAAACAAATTACTAATACTACTACTCCTCCTCCTACTACTACTACTAATAATTTATGATTATTATTATGCAGCAGCTCTACAAAGACAGAAGACAAGATGTTTTTGTTATAAACTGTTAAATGTATTTGATCTTAAAGAACTGAAAGGACAATCTGGCGTCTATCTTATATTTCTTATATTGTTCTTTATACAGGATTAAGATATAATTCACCAGTAATTAGTAATGTGATTACCATTCAGACAGAGTAATTAGTAAAGCAATCCCATTACAACATAGTTAATGTAATTAGTTTGACTTAAAGACATGTTTAGGCAACACAAACTTTTCAAACAAGTAGCACAGAAGACAAGAATCATTACACTATTAGGCCTAACATTGCTTTTAAAAGAAGTGTTATGCTCACCAAGGCAGCATTTATTTGCTAAAAAAAAATACAGTAAAAACAGCAATATTGTGAAATATTATTACAATTTTAAATAAATGCTTTCTATTTTAATATACATTAAAATGCTAATTATTCTTGTGATGCAAAGCTGAATTTTCAGCATTCATTTCTCCAGTCTTCAGTGTCACATGATCCTTCAGAAATCATTAAAATATGCTGAAAACAGTTGTGCTGCTTAATATTTTTGTGGAAACCATACTTTTTTAGTATTAGTATTGATTTCTTAAAAAAATCTTACTGAGCATAAAATATTTGCATTGAACTGACTTAAAATCTGCAACAGTATCTTCTGCTGGCATACGGACTGCAGTATTTGAGCTGTGGAACGAGTCTCCCCTCAGGCTCATGGGTCGCTCACTCTGCCAAACTCAAACTCTGATGATAGCATCAGCTCAGGGACCTTGAGACGTCGCCCAGCAGGAAGGAACACTTTATCCACATGTGTCATGAGCAGAAGTCAAAACATTTTACTGCCACAGTGCACTACGAGACGACACAAGGCCTCCGTGTTCAGACACAAGCTCAAAGCGCAGCAGGAGCCAAACTCAACTTCACCTATTATGTTTCTGTGTGTGAAGCGGAGACACAGCTTTACACAATGTCAACATCTGAGTGACAACACGAGTTATCAAGGACTGATAACTCAAGTACACACTCATGTACTTCCACGCCTTCTTACAGCTCTTATCTCAACAGACAGCAAAACAAGCAAGATTTCCCAACTGGCCTTCCTCTCCGCATTTAGTTGGCGTTCTTTCACAAACAGACACAGTACAGTTTGACCTTTAGCCTCTACATGCTCAGCATCATTCTGGTCTCATATAGTCTTGTGGTGAGGGTTTCAGGTGACTCACATGCGGCGATGTTGTCTCTGGCTCTCGGTTTTGGCCCGCTGGTCCTCTTCCTCCTGCAGACGTTTGGCCACCTGCAGGTCCTGCTGCACCAGGCGGCTCTTGTTGACGTTGGATGCCAGGTGGCTCTCGACTGGAAGAGTAAACGAAGAGAAACCTGACGTTTAGACGTTCACTTCCCACCATGTCTAATTCAAATAAATGACGCATAATTATAATTGAATATTATATATTCAAAATTATACTATATACAAAGATACATACATATATATTTTATATTTTTATATTTATAAAAATAACCTATTATATATTCATAATTATGAATAATAATTAAACAAAATATTAAAATAAAAAAATTCGGTGAAAACTACCAACGCAAAAAAAAAGATAATAAAATTAAATAAATAAATAATAATAATAATATAAATATTAAATAATAATAATAAGAATAACAACAAATAACTATTATTTTTTTACATTAATTTCTGTAAAATTATTAAAACATAACTGTGGATTGACAATTGAAAAATATGACAATTCAGTGACCATAGATCATGCATAATGTCATCACATATTACATATTGATATACACGAATCTGAGAGCACATGTTCTGAAATGGCATCAAATTTGTTGCCATTTCAAGGCTGTGCTAAATCGGCACGGCAGTAAATCGTAGACACTGACGCAATTCTAGCAGACACTGTGCCTCATCTTCCCAAAGTCTGAACACTTTTATTGATCCTGTGACTGCGAGCGCACGCTATATTTAAGAAAGAGCACCATAAAGAAAAAGAAAAAAGCTATAAACTGAAACATTTATGTGATGGATATACCTGATGTCAGTCTAGCTGGCAACATTTTTTACAAGGAGCCATTTTGAACGTTAAATCACATGATCCTTCAGAAATCAGTCTAATATGCTGAAAATAGTTGTGCTGCTTAACATTTGTTAGCATTAGTATTCATTTCTTTAAAAAAAAATCCCAAAATACTTGTATTAAACTGACTTCAAATCCATAACATTATCTTCTCCTGCACACTAACTGCAGTCTCCCCTCAGGCTCACGGCTCTCTCGCTCTGCCCCGCTCAAACTCTGATGATAGCATCAGCTCAGAGACCTTGAGACGTCGCCCAGCAGGAAGGAACACTTTATCCGCATGTGGCATGAGCAGAAGTCAAAACATTTTACTGCCACAGTGCACTACGAGACGACACAAGGCCAGACACGAGCTCTAACCGGAGCCGGAGCCAAACTAAACTCACATATTATTATGTTTCTGTATGTGAAGCAGAGACTCAGCTTTACACAATGTCAACATCTGAGGGACAACAGCAGTTATCAAGGACTGATAATGCAAGTACACACTCCTACAATGGCTCTTATCTCAACAGACGGCAAAACAAGCTGGATTTCCCAACGGGCTCTGCAGCGTCTGATACTGCTAAGAATTTGGGAAGATTTGAGAAAAGAACGACCTTCCTTTCCAAACAGGAAGAGTACAGTTTGATCTCTAGATGATCGGCATCTTTCTGATGTTTTGAGGTGAGGGTTTCAGGTGACTCACAGGTGGCGATGCTGTCTCTTGCTCTCGGCTTTGGCCCGCTTGTCCTCTTCCTCCTGCAGACGTTTGGCCACCTGCAGGTCCTGCTGCACCAGGCGGCTCTTGTTGACGTTGGATGCCAGGTGGCTCTCGACTGGAAGAGTAAACGAAGAGAAACCTGACGTTTAGACGTTCACTTCCCACCATGTCTAATTCAAATAAATGACGCATAATTATAATTGAATATTATATATTCAAAATTATACTATATACAAAGATACATACATATATATTTTATATTTTTATATTTATAAAAATAACCTATTATATATTCATAATTATGAATAATAATTAAACAAAATATTAAAATAAAAAAATTCAGTGAAAACTACCAACGCAAAAAAAAAGATAATAAAATTAAATAAATAAATAATAATAATAATATAAATATTAAATAATAATAATAAGAATAACAACAAATAACTATTATTTTTTTACATTAATTTCTGTAAAATTATTAAAACATAACTGTGGATTGACAATTGAAAAATATGACAATTCAGTGACCATAGATCATGCATAATGTCATCACATATTACATATTGATATACACGAATCTGAGAGCACATGTTCTGAAATGGCATCAAATTTGTTGCCATTTCAAGGCTGTGCTAAATCGGCAAGGCAGTAAATCGTAGACACTGACGCAATTCTAGCAGACACTGTGCCTCATCTTCCCAAAGTCTGAACACTTTTATTGATCCTGTGACTGCGAGCGCACACTATATTTAAGAAAGAGCACCAGAAAGAAAAAGAAAAAAGCTATAAACTGAAACATTTATGTGATGGATATACCTGATGTCAGTCTAGCTGGCAACATTTTTTACAAGGAGCCATTTTGAACGTTAAATAAAAAAAGAGAACGAGGAATTTTCTGGCTTTCAAAATGAAATAAAATAAATTAGATGAAAAACTGAAAACTTAAATTAAAAATGCTGCACTGGCAACTAAACTAAGTTGAAGCTCTACTGCAGTGTTGTTATTGTAAACTAAAACAAAAAATGAAACTATTATATATATAGTTAATTGAAATCAAGCTGAAAATTGGCACACAATTATTTTAAAGGGGGGCGGGTGATTCCTTTCTATACTCACTGTATAATTATTAACACTAATAAAAAGAGCTCTACTGCAGTGTTGTTATTGTTAACTAAATAAAAAAATACATATATTAAAAATAATTTTTGTTAACTGAAATAAAGCTAAAATATATTAGATGAAAAACTTTTAACTTAAATAAAAATGTGAAATTCTGCAATGGTGACTTAAGTTGAAGATGGAAAATTATTTAAAATAATAAAATTAGTAACTAATAAATAAATAAAATTAGGGCTGCCACTAACGACTATTTTTATTTCGATTAATCTATCGACTAATTTATTGATTAATCGATTAATCTAAACAATTAATTTCCCACCCAAAAAAATCAACAATTTTAAAGAACATTTTATTAAACTTGCAACTTTGCCATTCAGTAGTGTACCATAAAAAAA
>NW_015653457.1:312904-313279 GCF_001515625.1 Sinocyclocheilus rhinocerous | reverse complement strand
TGAGGGTTTGAGCTTTTATTTTGAAACCGCGAGATAATGATGTATTCCCCTGTGTTTGCGTGGATTTATAAATGATTTACCTTACAAATCTGATGAAACGTTATGATAAACCCAAACTCACAACAACATGCACAGATGGAGTTTGAGCCACTCCACACACACAGCATTTAATGTGAACGGAGCCGCTGTGAGACACACGTACGTAACCGACATGCCTATAACTGCATCACATATAATTATTTAATTAAATCGTAGCGTTTGTGAATTCACAGTTATGCTTAATTATGATTTTTAAACGAGCTTAATATATCATGCAGCCTTGGAAAAAGTCTAATAATGTTTTATGGATTCTCGTCCGTGAAATGCGGCACTTCC
>NW_015653457.1:302867-311056 GCF_001515625.1 Sinocyclocheilus rhinocerous | reverse complement strand
AGAGTGAGGGTTTGAGCTTTTATTTTGAAACCGCGAGATAATGATGTATTCTCCTGTGTTTGCGTGGATTTATAAATGATTTACCTTACAAATCTGATGAAATGGCGCACGTTGCGTTCCCAGATGAACGTTATAATAAACCCAAACTCACAACAACATGCACAGATGGAGTTTGAGCCACTCCACACACACAGCATTTAATGTGAACGGAGCCGCTGTGAGACGCACGTACGTAACCGACATGCCTATAACTGCATCACATATAATTATTTAATTAAATCGTAGCGTTTGTGAATTCACAGTTATGCTTAATTATGATTTTTAAACGAGCTTAATATATCATGCAGCCTTGGAAAAAGTCTAATAATGTTTTATGGATTCTCGTCCGTGAAATGCGGCACTTCCGGTATTTTGCCGTTTAGTCGACGCAGGCAATATGAAATCGATGATTTTTAAAAATCAAATAGTCGAATAGAATCGACGAATCACGACAGCCCTAAATAAAATTCAAGCTAAACAGAAACAGTTTTTTGGGGGGGGTGAATGATTTTTAATCATTCAGGGGACTTGACTGAATGATTAAAAATAAAATTAAAATGACATATACTACACTACTATATAAACAATACTAAAATAACACTGCTCTGGTGAAGAGAAAATAACCAAGGTTTTAGAGGCTGATGCGGTCAGTATTTAAAGGAGCCCTCACAGGTTCATTTATAGTATTGATGCAGCAGATCAAAGTCTTGTGATCACATAGAAATATGAATTTGCCAGGAGACTTTTGAATAACTGAATTTCACAAGAGGGAGTTTTCAGATCTTTCCAACACCATATTGTTGAAAGACTCTACAATGCCTCTTCAGGAAAACACAAGGACTGTGAAGTGCAGCGGGAGGATATGGAATCAGGTGCTTTGTCTAACGTGCCATTTCATTAGAAAAATTGTCTATTGTCAATAGTGTAAATGTACGAAGCACAGCTCACACAGAAGTCACTTTCAACCCAAGCAGCTTTCTGTTGGTCAACACGGGGAATTTGAGTAACCAGCTTGAACTCATCTGCTTGTGGAAATCTTTCGCCCTCACATGAAGTTCCCAAATGCGTGGATTCCTACTGAAATGACTAGACTTCAAAAATTCACCAAACAACTGTAAATGTGACCGCACAATTACCACTGTGTCCTCAAGAGCTCTTTGTGACTTTCAACATGGTTTCCTCAAATTCAAGAGCTAATAAAATCCATGTGATGACATGTGTGAGCTGTGGTGAAGCTGTAAACCCTCACACTGCAGTAAAAGGGGAAGATGCTGAGGTGAGTTTGCTGAGGACTTTTCTTTCCACTGTCATTAATGCTCTGTTAAGGATGGGGAACACCACAGTGGCTTTGAATGACTCATTTGGTGTCAACAAACAGCTTCAGGATTCCAGGTCATAACTTTCCATGCACTGAAGTTCATTTAAGATGCAAAGGGTCAAGAGGACTTACTTTCCTGTTCCTGAAGGTTGTGGGCAAGACAGTGGTCTTCTAGCACAGCAAAGTCCCGGCACACTGCAGACAGACAAAAAGAGATGGAAACCAGATTATTTACTGTTAACAAAGAGCTAAGTCACAGTTTCAACCCACAAAGCGCAAACCTCAGGATAACAGGTTTAGATGAACATCGTCTATGAGCATTTATCTGAATGTACAGTATAGCAGTGTTTCCCACAGACTAACACTCTATGTGTGTCAGCACTTCCCCCAGCGGAAATACATATATATCCACCGGTACACATTTACAACTCTGCTGCATAAAAACATCAGTCGATTTTCGCGTTGGTCTGAACAAAAACAGCAGATGGGCTGACTGAAAATGCACATTCATTCTCTGCCAGCAGGAGGCGCTTTTGGAACAGCAGAAATATAGCGGTTTCCCCGGTAACGGCTGTAAACAAAGCAGGGCTGTGCTCATGAACGCTACTTTATATTTATATGAAAACGAAGACAGTCTGTTCCCTTCAAAGATACATTCATATAAAAACATCATTCATATGAAAACGCAGAGTTCTGATTTTGAAATGTGGCAGAGCTCATGTTTATTCAACGAAGTCAAATCCTTTTGGAAAATCTATTTGTGGCGGTCAGTGTTGATATTGTGGCGGGCCGCCACAAATAAACCAATGTATGGAAACACTGGTATAGTTAGTATTGAACTTACACTACTATTCAAAAGTTTGGGGCCAAGTAAGATTTTTTTTTAAGAAATTATTATTTTTATTAAGTGAGGATGCATTAAATTGATCATAATATTACAAATTATTTCTATTTCAAATAAATGCTGTTCTTTTGAAATTTCCATTTGCAGCAGTAAAGACTATATTAATGGCAAAAATAAAAGATAAAATAATTATAATAATAAAAAATGCCATATGAGCAGTAAAGGCTATATTCATGGCAAAAATAAAAGATAAAGTAATATTTTTTAAAAATGACAATACACACAACTCAGTTTTGACAACATACAATAATATTCTTTAGTTGAATATTTAAAACCCTTTTAAAATAAATGTTTAATCATTCAAATACATATCAAAATACATTTATCAAAGAAGGATGTTTGTGCTACAAGGTAAACCTTCTAGAAATTCTGTGGGGTCTGCATTAGTCTGAAACTGCAGCGCAACCGACCATTATCACCTCAGTTATAAATACAACTCGAGAAACTGAAACCATGTCCTCCACATCCGCCCTTTAACATCCGCCCTTTAACATCCTCTTATCTGCTTTTTTATGCTTTATTAAGGCTTGATTCTGCACCTGGCAGCCTCGCAGCGGTTTAGACAGGTGCAGGTGGAGAACCAGTGAAATCTATGTATCGTCTTAATTCGTGACTGATGACACAACGAATGCCCTCAAGCCTCTGATACAAGCTCCGATAACCTAAATCAGATAAAAGCAACTTTAGCATTTCGGTCTGCCAGGAAAACGCACTACTCTTTCTGGGAACTGAATGTGATTAACATAACCGAACACACGCTCCAGTTTCACACCATAATCAGACTCTTGCTACAGATGTGAGGGACTTTAGTGGCAGGTTTAATAACGATGTGAAAAACCATTCACATAATACTAATTTTCCTAGTTTCCAGTGTTTGCATGCTTAGCTTGGGCGAGACGAGGATAAGATTTAGCCACTTCTGCAGTGATTAAAGTCGTCGCCCATCTGCTGCTGATCGGCTTTATCAGTGGCATCTTGAGAAGAAGAGCTGCGGAACCAAGACTATAGGATATTCATAGTGCTAAATGAGGAACCAAGAGCAAAATTTACATTTCAGTCTACAGGCTGGTGAAGCCGTTTTTATGACATCTTAATGCCCTATCTGACAGGATTCAGAGAACGGTTGAGTATCATCTGGCAGGAGGAACCAAGGAAGTCCCTACTGATAATAAGCATCTTGATGCTGACTGTGCATTTACTATAGGCTTCACTTCCTTATGCATGGAGCTAATTTTAGTGGTTCGGAGGCCAATTTGTTGAACCTGTGCTGGAAAACCTGTACTGGAAACTTTTTTGGGCTACATGGTGAAGTTACGAGGCTTATCGTTATGAGACAACTGGATATATGACACAGTTAAATACTAGTGGTAAACCAATATATATGGGCCAGGTTGACAGATCTGAGATATAAATAACAATTAAGTCAATTTATTTAAATTTTATACTGTAAAAAATGATTGGGGTCGCTAAGACTTTTTAATGTTTTAATAGTCTCTTCTCCTCACCATGGCTGCATTTCTTTGATCAAAAATTCAGTATACAGTAACATGTTCTTTGAATCCTATAAAAAACACGTTTGATCAATTTAATGCATTCTTGCTGAATAAAAAAAAAAATCAATCTTACAGACCCCAAACTTAAAATACACACAAAAAATATTATCCATTTCAAAATATTAGACCACCAAATGAACATCATGTATTACATTTTTTTTTTTTTTATGGCATTCACGGAGACAAAAACTTATGGTAAATGATTTCAGATTTTTTTAAATCTAATTTTGCTAAAAACTTTTAAATTATACTTAGTTTAACTTAGTTAATATTTCATCCAACGTGTTAACTGAATAAAAAGGTCTCTCACTTGGCGTTAAAACGGGCACAATCTAATAAAACATGTTTCAGGGATAAAGGGCTTTTAAAAAAAGAATATGTTGGTGGATCTTCTCCTAATATTAAAAACTTGTGGGTCATCCTGGCCTAATTGCATATTGTAAGTAGTTTAACAAATGTGTGAGAACGTGATACCACAAGAGCATGAAATAAATACAGCCTAAAGTGACACAAACAGTATGACATCAATTAAAACGTCTGATTCATTAAGAATGATGATCTTCAAGGCGCTAAATAGCAGCACTGGAGCAGCGACTGGCAAACAAGTAACACAAGGAAAAGCTGTAAGCTCTCCAAAGTAAACACGAAACCAACGCTGAAAACTTCCCAGGAGGTCTTAGCTAGGCAGCAAAAACAGCACATTTTTTTAAGCCTGCACATTTTCAAGGCAAACATCCCTATCTTTGCCTTCATGAGCAAAGAGCAGCTGCAACTCAACAACAAAATGCTGAATCCACAAGCACAAAATGACTGAAAACAGAAACCACAAGGACATTCTTCAAGGAGAAACAAACAGAAACTCGTGAGTGATAAATGTGGGATGGTGCTCGTCTTCATCCTGTTAATAAGTTGAAAACATCCAGATCCACTTTCGCATAAACATGTGCAAACTCTTAAGCGGTACCAAATGCTACGACATTCTGAAGTTTACAGTCGAGGTTTTCACTGGAATTGTTATGGTGTTAATATAACAAAATCAACAGAAACAAATAGAGCAGTTGATACCGTTTATATATTGTTAATATTGTTTAATTTACATGAAATATTTACCTAGAAACCAACATTTGGTCCCCAATTAGCTAGAATTACTTGATTTCTGAAATTCAGTTTCAAACCAGTAACTGAATCTGAATGAAAAGCAGTTCATTTTAAAAACACCAAACTCCTTAAAATTGGTGAATTTGGCCTGTCCCACCTCTAAAGATCTTAACCTTCTTGTATTTAAGTTAAAGCGACTTATATTATTAAATACATAAGCAATATTTGGTCACCAATTAGGCAGATTTTTTTTTTTTCAGTTCCACACCAATCACGGCATCTGAATGAAAAATAACTTGTTTTAAATGCATCAAACATCTCCTAAAATTTCAGAGGTCTTAACTTTCTGGAATGTATTTAAGTTAGTCTTTATTTTATTTTTTACTTTAAATAAATAACTACAAACCATCATTTGATCCCCAATTAGCTAGAATCAGGCAACTTGATTTCTGAATTTCAGTTTCAGACCAATAACTGAACCTAAACGAAAAGTAGCTAATTTTAAACAACTTTACTGTATTTAACAGTTAAAATCACATATGCAACTAGAAATCAACATTCGGTTCCCAATTAGCTTGATTTTTTGAAATTCTGTTTCAGACCAACAACTGAATCTGAGTGAAAATTACATATCGAAAATTCTTAAAATTTCTGATGTTGTATTTAAAAAAAAATTTTTTTTTTAAGATTGTTGGTAACCAAACAGTTAACGGTAGCCTGTGATTCCATAGCATATTTATATATGGATGTCAATGCTACCAGCAACTGTTTGGTTACCAACATTCTTCAAAATATCTTCTTCAATGTTCAAATGAAGAAAGAAACTCATAGAGGTTTGGAACGGCATGAGCAAACAATGACCTAATTTTCATTTTTGGGTAAACAATCCTTTTATGTTAAAATCACTTATTTGATATGAAATAACTAGAAACCAACATTTGGTGCCCAATTAGCTACTGGTTTCTGACCAATAACTGAATCTGAAGCTCATATACTATCACAAACTGGATTTGGGGCAGAAATGACAGGGTCTGTAAACACTAATCCATCCTAAGCATCAAATGAGGTTAAAATTAGTCGGTTGAAATTCTGCAAATCTTTTTTTCCCCCACTTAATAACATGATTAGTCATCAACAGCTTGTGTTGCACCACAGACATCTTAAGTATGCAGAAGATTTTCATGAATCTCTCAACACATGTGCCAGCATTCACATTGCTGACCGCGCGCAGACGCACACCACAGCAACTAAAGCTAACGTCAGGCATCGCACACGCCATCTATTACATGATATTTGAGGCAAAACAGGCCCGAATTCAGTCGCTTTCTCTTTCTATATCAGATGGATATCAATAGCGGCGTTTCTCAGTAACAGCGTTTTCAATGGCTGTTTGACTTAACTCCCTTCAGTAAATATCTCCGTTCATGGTACAAAAGGTAACCAATTTACTGACAGTCAAAATAACAGTTTACCTTCGTAATTCACCACAATGTAATGACATGTAACCGTTTTTGCTTGTTCTGAATCATCTGAACGGCCATCTGAATTAAGCTCGCGTTTATTTTAACGCAGTAACACACAATGTACGCGCACAATTTAGGACCCCACCATGACACGAGTCCCCATGAGTCTGTGTGTAGTCAGGTTTAAGTCCCCACCAGAATATATAAACCAGTACACACTCACACACACCACAGCAACTAAAGCTAACGTCAGGCATCGCACACGCCATCTATTACATGATATTTGAGGCGAAACAGGCCCGAATTCAGTCGCTTTCTCTTTCTATATCAGATGGATATTAATAATAGCGGCGTTTCTCAGTAACAGCGTTTTCAATGGCTGTTTGACTTAACTCCCTTCAGTAAATATCTCCGTTCATGGTACAAAAGGTAACCAATTTACTGACAGTCAAAATAACAGTTTACCTTCGTAATTCACCACAATGTAATGACATGTAACCGTTTTTGCTTGTTCTGAATCATCTGAACGGCCATCTGAATTAAGCTCGCGTTTATTTTAACGCAGTAACACACAATGTACGCGCACCATCATCATCTTCTTCTTCGTCTTCACTCACCCTCTTTTACGCCAGGCAGGTTGTTCTGATCAATAGTAAAATCAGCCATGTCGTCGGCGCTTAATGTTTCTGAAGGTTATTGTTTGACAGACTGATGGCGGTTTCCGTCAGATTAATAAATCCCGATCGATGTCTTCGGTAATGTGTCGCTCTGATTGGTTTCTGCCGCCAGCCGAGGTTTCTGTCCGTCCCTCCCTCTGTACCCACAACAGATGAATATTATGAGCACACACACACACACCAAAAAAAAGCGGAGTGTGTGTTTGCTACGGATGGCAGGGAGGGTCATCTCGCGCTCACATTCTGGCACGCAGAGAGAACACACGTCACATACCCAGTGAACCCGCGCAGTCCTCGAATTCTTCCAGTTCACAGATTCTGTCAGTAGTAGGCTACCTGCATGTTTTGTACATATGTAAAAACCCAGTTAATGGTCGGTATTTAAGTTTGATGAATGTCTAATTTATTTCAGGCCAATATAAACACTTATTAATAGATTATTAATTTCTCTATCGCTCTTTTTCTATCACACTTGGAAAATGCAGCTACTCACTCTGGTGCTTCCACGATTTTAAAATATAAAAATAAAATATGTGTAACTATACTATAAAATGTAAATGTGTTAATATAAAAAGTTAAATATGGTTAATATTAATGTTATGTAGGCCTACTCTATATGTTAAATATAGAGTAACCAAGAACTTATATTAATTGATGAATTATTGTAAGAAAGCTTAAAAGTTAAAATACCCAAAGCTAAAATAACCCATAAAAATTATAAATGATAATTATAAAATGTCTGTAAAGTATTATACATTTTATTTTATTTTTTCAATTAGAGTTTCTATCGAATGGAAAATACCTTACTTCCAAAGTTTTCCTTTTAGGAAAAAATTAAAAATAAAAATCAGCATTATAACAACAAAATATTTTATGGTAAATACATAGTACAATATTTGATGAAATGTTATTTATTATTATTTTTAAGAAATATTGTAATTATTTTGTAATTATATGTTATTACGTCAATGCTGTAATGATTGATAGAAATTTTAAAAAGTAAATAGAAAAAGTTATAAGCTAAAATATCTAACACATAGAAAATAAAATGAACTTAACTTAACTATTTTTTTAACATGATGACATGGATCTGATTTTCTTTTATAGGTTTTAATGCAATTATATATATATATATAT
>NW_015653457.1:291052-302380 GCF_001515625.1 Sinocyclocheilus rhinocerous | reverse complement strand
TAGAGTGAAATTCCAGACAGAGACAGTATATATATATATATATATATATATATATATATATATATATATATATGGTAAATATGCAGCAGAGTAACTCAGTATAATAATTTAATCATAATTTGGAATATGATTTATCATTATTTTTTAAGAAATATATAATTGTAATTATAAATATGTAATTATTATGTCATTGATGTTATGAAAATTGTAAAAAAGCAATAATATAGAAAATAAAAAATATTATTTTAACACAACAGGTTTGTTAATTATGGATATGGATCTCAATGTTTTTAAGTCTTTATCCAACTGAAGTTTCTATCAGATGTAAAAGCCACCAAAATGACCATATGAAATCCATCATCATGTTTTTGTTATTCTAGGCACTGACTCATATATACTTTTAGTTAAATTAAAAGAAGAATGCCAGGAACATTTGACCATCCACAGATGAATGATCCCCATGCAGTAGTGCTGGTGATTTACTCTTGTCCCAACATACACCGCCGCTGACTGATTGCTCGTCGTTGGCCCTGAGACCACGTCAGAACATCAGTCCTGGCTGTCACGGACCCTTTTAAGGGACAGAACGTACACCGTCACACTTTTGATTTACAGCGATGACACATCCTCACGTCTTCACGCCTGATTAAAAGTGTCCCATCTGATGAGCCTCCAGCAGAAGAGCCTTTGGTCAAGCAGGAGCAAATACACACCAGGATCATTCCTTCAGTGCCATGGACAGACTATTCTCAGGAAGTCTTCTTCCACGACTTGCTTTTTTACTTCTGATTGGTGCTCTCAACGTTCACACAAGAAGCCTTGCAAGTCCAGGTGAGTCCAGGCCACTAATCTGATCTAAATGACTGACTGAAATGAAGTTTTTGATCAGAGAATTCATTTCAATCAGTCTCTTTGTATCTTAATTGGCTGATTGTGTGCTGAATTGCATATTTCCATTTTTACAGTCAACCAGGTTTTCCATTCAAAGGATGATTCAGACGTCCAGAACCAGATTTTGGCATTTCTGCTACGGAAAAACATCATGCCTGTCCAAGAAAAGAATGTAATAGGTAAATAAATGCATTTTATTTGTGTGTTGCACAGATTGCCTTACTCCTAGCAAATGTATATGAATTAAAAGTTAATAAACATCTTATAATCCACAAACCTGCACTTAGTTACTTGTTCTTCCTGAATTGCAGAACTCAAACTGGCCAGAAAAATCACAGAGCTGCAGGAGGTATGTTTAATTTTGGTCATGTGCAATTCATGGAAGGAAGTTAAATACAATTAAATGTTAAATTAACATTTATTTTAATTAAATTAAAAAAATTACACACACACACACACACACACACACATATATATGTATGTTAAAAGCAACTATTATTACAAAAGCTAATTGTCAGCTTGCTGTTTCAGCTCGAGGCTCTTCAAGAGGAGCTAAATGTAGAAAGAAAATAGGTGTCAAACGCGAAAAAGAGAAGAAAAATCACAGAGCTGCAGGAGGTATGTTTAATTTTGGTCATGTGCAATTCATGGAAGGAAGTTAAATACAATTAAATGTTAAATTAACATTTATTTTAATTAAATTTAAAAAATTACACACACACACACACACACACATATATATGTATGTTAAAAGCAACTATTATTACAAAAGCTAATTGTCAGCTTGCTGTTTCAGCTCGAGGCTCTTCAAGAGGAGCTAAATGTAGAAAGAAAATAGGTGTCAAACGCAATAGAAAAAGAGAGATTGATGACCAGCAAAAGAGATGATTGTAAGCGTTGCTTTTTAATGAACGGATATAATGTATATCTTTAATGCAGTGTCTGTCAATTGCATAAATGCAGATGTAATTTATTATTTTTTTTACATTTTTATTTTAGCCTGTTTCTGGAAATACTGTGTTTGAGGATCTTAAACTGAAGAGCCAGGAGCAAGAAAATCTGCAAAAAAACATCTAATGCCTTACGATGTGTCAAACAAGCAGAACTTTTTCAGATATGGAATGATAATCATGATAGTTACAATGTACTCATGACTGTACTCTTATAACAAAAATGTAGTTTATTTAAATGTCATATCAATAAAACATCAAGTGAAATTGATTGATTTTACTCTTTCATCTCATTGTGCAAAATATTCCCTATTTTTTTTAAAGGATCTTGAGTTCAAATTAAACACGAGTACATAATTTTACAATGTCAATTGTAGAATAATGTCAAAATAAAATAAGCTAAAACTGATTGGCTTTTTAAGAGCTTTTATCTCCCTCTAGTGTTAAGACTTTGTTGAACAACACATATTATACCTTAGAGCAGGGGTCATCAAACTCGGTCCTGGAGGGCCGGTGTTCTGCAGAGTTTAGCTCCAACCCTAATCAAACACACCTGAACAAGCTAATCAAGATCTTACTAGGTATACAAGAAACTTCCAGGTAGGTGTGTTGAGGCAAGTTGGAGCTGAACTGTCTTAAAGGAATAGTCTCCCCCCCCCTCATAAAAATATAAAAATAAAATAAAATAAAAAAATAAAAACTGTACAAGTTTCTTTTTTTCTGTTAAATACAAAAGAATATATTAACCAAAGAGTTGACGGTAGCCATTGACTTCCACAGTATTTTTCCATATACTATGGAAGTCAATGGCTACCGCTGACTGTTTGGTTACCCACATTCTTCAAAATATCTTCTTTTGTACTCAACAGAAGAATGAAACTCATACTGGTTTGGAACGACATGAGGATATTATTTAATTATTATTGTCATAATTTAAATTTTTGGGTAAACTATCCTTTTGAGGACACACATGAACATATGAACACAGAGAATAATGGACATAAAATAATGTAAAAAAAAAAAGTATTAGAGACACAATTTAGGTACAAATAGATACAAACTGTCCAACAAAAATAAGGAAAATGTTATTTTATTTTGGCTTCTTCACAAAAAAACAACAAAAAAACAATGCCTTACAAGTACACACAATAAAGACAAAAAAAAAAAAACTCATCAAGACGGATGCAGGCTTCCATGTGGGCTGCACTGCAGAGTATGATAAGTGTAAAAAGGGAAGAGCTATTTCCAAAGTATGGTTATTAAAAGCAGAATGCGTCCATTTTAGCTAGACAGTCTTCAATACTTGTGAGAGGTAAGTAACATTGCTACTTCATTTATTTGTTTGGGTAACTTAAAGGAATAGTTCGCCCAGAAATGTTCTCATTCTTATGTCATTCCAAACCTGCATGACTTTCTCTCTTCTGTGGAACATAAAAGAATATATTTTGGAAACTGTGTTTTCTATCCATATAATTAAAGTCAATTGGGTCCAAAGATGTTTTAGAGCCAGTGGACAAAAATGGACATAATTTGGTCCACTGAGTCCAATGCTGTTTTGGACTCAATGGACAAAAAAAACTCTGTCACACAGCTTTGGAACAACATGAGAGGGAGTCATTGCTTTAAAGCATGATCAGGTTTTTTTTTCAATATCAGAGCTTTTTTATTGTACATGCTGCAATTTATAAAATGAAAACTGATCAATTATATAATGAAGAAGACTCTTATAATGACTTAAGCCTGTATTTGTTCCCCAGTTTGAGAGTATGTGGTTCACGTTTGTTCTACTCCAACTTCTGCCTCAGCTCACCCTCAGTGCTCATTGTCCCAACGGGTGCGTTTGTGACATTAGGGGTTCTGCAAAATGCATTGGGGACATCACTTACATACCCCCTCTCGACCCAACAACAACCTTCCTACTCCTGCTAAATAACACAAACATAAAGGTCCTCAAAGACAGAAGTTTCCAGCCGTTCTCTCTTCTGATACGACTGATGATCACGCAGAGCACTCTTGACAACATCCAACCAGAAGCCTTCCATGGTGCTCCACAGCTTCGGTCCATCAAACTGTCATCAAACGCACTCTCTGTCCTCCCACCCAAGGTGTTTAGTGAGCAGAGCAATTTGGAGCAGCTGCAGCTAGATGGTAACCAAATAGCTTCCATTAGTTCAGAACTCTTTGAGGCGATGGTCAACCTAACTGAACTAAATCTGAGCAAGAACCGCCTTTCCCAACTGGACGCTGACGTCTTCCAGAGTTTGACCAAGCTGAATTACCTAAACTTAGCTGATAACCAACTGAGGAACCTCCCGAAGACCCTTTTCCATAACCTCCGGCAGCTCAAATCTCTGGTGCTCTCGTCCAACCAATTGGAGACACTTGAAAGTGGTTCCTTTGACCATTTAAGCAACCTGTTGGTGCTAATGCTACAGAAGAACCAGATCCGAGAGATTCCTCCACGTCTTTTTTGGCACTTGCCATCCCTGCTCACCCTCTCGATGTCGGCCAACCAACTCCGGTTTATTCCATCCGAGAGCTTCTACTACTTGCCCAATCTGACCAAGCTCACCCTCTACAAGAACCCCTTGATATCCCTACCTTACCAGCTAATGGGACACATGCCAAGGCTCCAAGAACTGTACCTTTACGAAACCAATCTATCCACTCTCCCATGGAACCTTTTCGCTAACATGACCAACCTACGAGCTCTCAATTTATACTTCAACAACAAGTTGACCTCCCTGCCAAAGAGCCTCTTCTGTTGCCTGCCCAACCTGAAGAAACTGTCCCTGAAGAACAACAACCTTCGGGAACTGGACCCAGAGCTTTTCTCAAAATTGATTAGCCTTCAAATTCTGATGCTTAATGAGAACAAGCTTGAGTCTCTCCCATCGGCAATCTTTCGCAACACCTTAAGACTAGAAATACTAGCCCTGAACCACAACCATCTGATGTATCTCCCCGGAGATGTTTTTGTACACACAAGGGTGCTAAAGGACCTCTCTCTTAGTGGCAACAAATGGAATTGCGATTGTAGCATTATGGGTATTGCAGAATGGATTCGTGAAAACCCAAAACTAATCAGTGACTTGGACAAAGGAGTAACATGCTATGAACCGTACCGCTTAGAAAACCATCCTCTGCAAACGCTGACTTACGAAGAACTCCATTGTGGTGTTTTCCAGACAACGTTTATTGGTACAAATGCCATTACCACTCCAGTGACACCAAACCCACATTCGTCTACGGCTACAAGCACAACAGCAAGAAATACTGCGACTGCAACTACAAGTACTTTTATAACAGCCACCTCTCTACTTTCTCCTACACCTGATCATATTTACTTGAAACAAGGCAATGGTAACAACAATGATCTGGCGTTCTACGATACAATTGTGCTGGAAAACGAACCTGAAATTGTGCACAACAATCATTACAATGGCTGGGTGTACCTGTGGACTGTCCCGTCGACGGGTCCTTACAGTGGATTCATGATAGCTTTGTACATTGTTCTCTTGGTCACTGGTGTAGTCCTGATTGCGGCCAGCTTATATGCGTTGTTTCAGCTTCATAAGATGATGTGGGTGTTAGGAAAAGTCACTATGGGAGACAATCAGAGACTAATGGCTAGAAGAGTACGAAGCTTCAAAGTCAAACTCTAGAGAAAGCTTAAAAACCTCTTCAGTTATTCTACAGCAAACTGTTATGTATTTTCACCTTATAGTGCATATTGTAATTTGTCAAATTCCACTTCGTATTAATGAGGAATATAAAAGTCTGAGACCACTAATCAAAAGCTTCTATCTTGCATTTTTCAAATTTTATACAACAAATTTTAATACAAATTATGTTCAGCACAGCAACTTTTGTGACAAGTTTTAAAATGTATATAATCATTTTTGTAAGCATTCATTTATACAGCCATTAACAATGAATTTTTGTTTCTTTTCTAATACACGTTTTCATTTCTGCAATTTCCACATTCCAGTGCTTTACAATCACAAAACTGATATGAACACACACCCTTGGTGGTTGCTTGCAAAGTGTAAGACCAAATAAAATGTTTCTGTACCTTGAGAGTGGTTTCTTTGCCATGTATGCCACCTGGTGGTTAAACAATATAGAGCAGAAGCAAAATATGCATATGCGGACATATTTACAATATACCACCCTACTTATTTTCACAAATTATTTTGTTATTTTAGTTATAATTATTATATTCATTTTTTGTTTATTTAAATGATTTATTATTATATTATTTTTTATTTTATTTTTATATGATTCTATTTAAATTATTATATATTTAAATTATATTAAAACAATTGTTAGAGTATGATACTGAAACTGCAGATTATTTTTAAATATGCACAATGTCAACCATTGTTTTTATTTTACAATAAAATTATTGCTTTTATTTTAGATTAGTATAGTATAGTATAGTATTATTATTATTTAGGGGAAAGAGTGAAGTGTGTATTTTTGGATGTTAAAACTTCTTTTAGTGTCACTAGAGGCACAGAAATCTGATACTTCACCTTTAATTATGAGACCAAACCACCCCAATGAAAAGATGTGGCTAAACTCATGTTTGCACATTAGCCTACTATTGCAGCATAGTTAAGCTCACAGCAAACATGTAGCAAGCACTGTTATCAAATTCTTACCACTCCCACATGACTAGCAAAACGCCTCAATGAACGAGCCCAACGTTGATGTTTGGTGTGACTCTGACTCTGAAACTCAAAGAAAGTGGGTGTAGGCTATGCTTCTCTGTGGGCGCGGTCCATCCGCCAAGCGTGAAAACCTGAAGATCTCTGTTACAACATTAACAGGATGTTTCACATCTTTGAAAATGTTTCCAAAATGTTTCACTTGTTTGAAACATCTGAACGACGACTCTCGTACATTAACTACTGGAAAACTGAAATAGGCGTCAAAGTTATAGTCGTGTTCTATAGCTTTCCTTAAATTAAAAATACGGAAGTGAGTAGCCTTACTTTCATCTAAAAAAAAAAAAAAACCCTCAACCGTATAAAACTGAGAAACGTACTATGTCCGTCTCATACACCTCATTCACGGCCTGAATGTTATTCTCTTCAACTGTCGTGCTGTCATAGCAACAAGAGAACCATCGTAACATAATACGTCTCCAATTCAAGAGTAAACTTGTGTGTGAATATGTGTGTTTTATGAGTCAGGGAGATCAGATTAAAGACTTCGCAGTGTCAATGGCATCCAGAGATTTGTGTGAACATGTTCAGGTATGATTAACATCCATGCATCAACATCTGCCTGGCGACCGTATATACAGGCGCAAGATGGGAAAAGTCTGTCAAAAACATGAAACATAGAGGATCATTCTGAATAAATATTTCCCGCCAGCCCACGATGCCTAAAATGCGTTTCTCGAAGATTCGGATCTACGAGTTCAAGGACCTCATTCGGAACAAGAAACAACCAAAAACGTAAATGAATTTTACTCGTCTCTCTGCATTCAAACGTTCTGAATCGACTGAAAGACGGATATTTACTAAAGTGTTTATTTTAATTTAGACTGGATGTTCTGTTGAGCAGGAAAAAGCAGAAAAACAATATCAGATGTGTTTTGATTCAGAAAAATACTGAAGACTCTCATTATCAGTAAGTTTTTGAATTGTTATATACATGTGTATAGAACAATTTCAACACTGAAATCATAATTTCATGGGTACTTTATGCATAAGCAGTCATTTCTAGGCCAGACTGTTTTTGCCTTTACTAGTTCATTCCTTCAGTGTGAAAAAACCCTTACCAAAAAGTAGTATACTTCAAGTTTATTTTAGTAAGTACACTTAAGTAAAGTTCAAGTATATTTTTAAGTATACTTTATGTAGTAAGTATACAAATATCAGTGTACTAGTAGTATACTTGTAAGTGTACTTTCAATACTCCTTGGGACTAAATTGGCCCACTTTCTAGTATATAAAAGTATAATTTTAAGTATACTTTAAGTATAACAGTAGTAAACTTTGAGTACACAACTAGTTTACATCAAAATGTTTAGTTTGTACTGCAACTATACTAAAAGTGAACTTATAGGTATACTGATAGTTTACTAATTAAATACTTGTAGTAACATTTTTAGTACACTTTGAAGTATAGTCTCAGTAAACTACTAGTTTAGTAGTTTTATACTACAAGTATACTCGTAAGTTTTCTTTAAGTGAACTTTACACCATACTTTAAGTATACTACTATGTCCCTATTTAGGTATTAATTTGTATATATTTTGTTACATGAATACCTGAACATACAAAACATCAAAAGAAAGAACAGGGTATCTGCTTGTAAACAAAAACATTTTATTCTAGCTTCATGCATTCTTTTTTACAAACACTTGAATGTGGGTAAGTTTCATAAATAAAAAATAAAGAAATAAACAACATTTTGAACAAAAAGCTGAAAAAAAGACTATGAATTGGATTCAGAATGATAATCAAAACGTAGATAAAGTCGATCAACACCCCAAAGCTTGACAGTTATTATTACCTCTTCATTGGTCGACATTTTATTCCATAACATTACACAGTTTTGATGCTGTTTTATGTCTGATGATCGTGTTAGAATACACGTGGAAGCATCTGTTGTTTCGGTTTCTTCTTCACTTGTGTTTTTTGGAAATTCTGTACAGAAGATGTGTACTAGCGCCCCCTACAGTATAACAATGAAAACACGGATTCTAGGAGCACAATTATAGCTAAAATATATTTAGACTTTTTCTAAGTATAAGTCAAGTATACTTAAATGTCATTTTAAGTATATTTCTGAGAAGTACATAAAGCCCATTTCTGAGAAGTACATAAAAAGTAGACTAAAAGTATACTTTCCTATTTTTAGTTTAAAAGAAGTATACTAATAGCACACTTGACTAAACTTCTTTTTCGTAAGGGCTGCCAGCACACAGAGGAAGTTACGTCAGAATTCCCGTTTCTGTTGACTGAGTGGGCACGACTGTCTGCATACGGTGTATTAACTGCAGAAAACACACCTGGAGAGGCAGATTGTCCATCCACACCCTGGAACGGCCGGCCACCGAACACACAATGCTAATTGGCTATTAGTAGCTCGCAATAAAGCGGTTTTCTCATAAAAGCCTGAGGACCGGGAGCTGTGTGGATGTGTTTATGGGTTACGGGTGTGTATGAACTGAACTCTACCTCGTTGTAAATGGAAGTACAGCAGACGTTTGTTATACTGGCAGTCGTGGGTCGCTCCAGAAGGAGCTGTGGAGGTTGGAGGGGTGAATGAAAACAGCGAGTGTCAGTCAAGCGCTGTGTTGTGGGTCAGTGGCTCTTCAGCCGCTCATGTCTGTGTCAGTGAAGGAGTACGGCTCTACAGCGGCCTTCATGGCCTTTCTACAGCTTCTCTTCCTCTGTCTGTCTCATATACTTCTCTGAGGGTTTATTTTGAGGAGCGTGTGACGCATATAGAGGCTCGAAGTCATTTTTCTCTGTCAACATCACGGCCTCCGTCTCGTACTTGCTGACAAGCTAAAAAATCTGGAATTTTTAAAAAAAAATAATCTATAAGTTCACAAAGAGCTTAAAAGTTTTTTTATATGTAATTTATATTGTTTGTAAATTAAAAGTTGTATAGTAATTGTCAAAATATAATTGCTTGTGTAACGCATTAAGGATATATAAATATTCATGTTAATCTATATAATATATTTATATGAAATAAATATAAATATTAGCAAAAGCTCTGCATTTTGTCTTTAAAGTGCTTTCAAGGTGATGTGCTTTAATTTGGAGCAAGAGATACAGCAGTAGTAGCTTTTATTAATATCATATACAGTGGGTACGGAAAGTATTCAGACCCCCTTAAATTTTTCACTCTTTGTTATATTGCAGCCATTTGCTAAAATCATTTAAGTTAATTTTTTTTCCTCATTAATGTACACACAGCACCCCATATTGACAGAAAAACACAGAATTGTTGACATTTTTGCAGATTAATTAAAAAAGAAAAACTGAAATATCACACGGTCCTAAGTATTCAGACCCTTTGCAGTGACACTCATATATTTAACTCAGGTACTGTCCATTTCTTCTGATCATCCTTCAGATGGTTCTACACCTTCATTTGAGTCAAGCTGTGTTTGATTATACTGATTGGACCTGATTAGGAAAGCCACACACCTGTCTATATAAGACCATACAGCTCACAGTGCATGTCAGAGCAAATGAGAATCATGAGGTCAAAGGAACTGCCTGAAGAGCTCAGAGACAGAATTGTGGCAAGGCACAGATCTGGCCAAGGTTACAAAAAAATTTCTGCTGCACTTAAGGTTCCTAAGAGCACAGTGGCCTCCATAATACTTAAATGGAAGACGTTTGGGACGACCAGAACCCTTCCTAGAGCTGGCCATCCGGCCAAACTGAGCTATCGGGGGAGAAGAGCCTTGGTGAGAGAGGTAAAGAAGAACCCAAAGATCACTGTGGCTGAGCTCCAGAGATGCAGTCGGGAGATGGGAGAAAGTTGTAGAAAGTCAACCATCACTGCAGCCCTCCACCAGTCGGGGCTTTATGGCAGAGTGGCCCGACGGAAGCCTCTCCTCAGTGCAAGACACATGAAAACCCGCATGGAGTTTGCTAAAAAACACCCGAAGGACTCCAAGATGGTGAGAAATAAGATCCTCTGGTCTGATGAGACCAAGATAGAACTTTTTGGCCTTAATTCTAAGCGGTATGTGTGGAGAAAACCAGGCACTGCTCATCACCTGTCCAATACAGTCCCAACAGTGAAGCATGGTGGTGGCAGCATCATGCTGTGGGGGTGTTTTTCAGCTGCAGGGACAGGACGACTGGTTGCAATCGAGGGAAAGATGAATGCGGCCAAGTACAGGGATATCCTGGACGAAAACCTTCTCCAGAGTGCTCAGGACCTCAGACTGGGCCAAAGGTTTACCTTCCAACAAGACAATGACCCTAAGCACACAGCTAAAATAACGAAGGAATGGCTTCACAACAACTCTGTGACTGTTCTTGAATGGCCCAGCCAGAGCCCTGACTTAAACCCAATTGAGCATCTCTGGAGAGACCTAAAAATGGCTGTCCACCAACGTTTACCATCCAACCTGACAGAACTGGAGAGGATCTGCAAGGAGGAATGGCAGAGGATCCCCAAATCCAGGTGTGAAAAACTTGTTGCATCTTTCCCAAAAAGACTCATGGCTGTATTAGATCAAAAGGATGCTTCTACTAAATACTGAGCAAAGGGTCTGAATACTTAGGACCATATGATATTTCAGTTTTTCTTTTTTAATAAATCTGCAAAAATGTCAACAATTCTGTGTTTTTCTGTCAATATGGGATGCTGTGTGTACATTAATGAGGAAAAAAAATTAACTTAAATGATTTTAGCAAATGGCTGCAATATAACAAAGAGTGAAAAATGTAAGGGGGTCTGAATACTTTCCGTACCCACTGTATATATAATAAAA
>NW_015653457.1:282484-286946 GCF_001515625.1 Sinocyclocheilus rhinocerous | reverse complement strand
GTATAACAATGAAAACATGGATTCTAGGAGCACAATTATAGCTGAAATATATTTAGACTTTTTCTAAGTATAAGTCAAGTATACTTAAATGTCATTTTAAGTATATTTCCGAGAAGTACATAAAGCCCATTTCTGAGAAGTACTTAAAAAGTAGACTAAAAGTATACTTTCCTATTTTTAGTTTAAAAGAAGTATACTAATAGCACACTTGAATAAACTTCTTTTTCGTAAGGGAAGACAAATTTCAAATACAAATGTCCATGCAGTCTTCGTAAAATAATTAGAAAAAGATGGGTACAAATAAAATGCACTAATTTCTTGTAATTTCTTCATCTTTTTAAGACTACAAGACCGTGGGCCAAAGCTAGCTGATCTGCTAGAAAATAGAGGTTAGCTCAACCACCAATCACCTCTATATAGTTTATTTTTATATGTATATTATTTTTTATCATATATAAATAAATGTATTCTTTTCCGAACAGACTACCTGGATGCTTTTCGTTCATTTCTTCAGTCTGAGTTTAGCGCGGAGAACATTGAATTTTGGCTTGCCTGCAGGGAATATAAGCGGATGACTTCATCTGGCAAACTCTGTAACAAAGCAGCAGATATCTACAAAGAGTTTCTCCATCCCATGGCTCAAAAAGAGGTCAGTATTGGCACTCATTAAAGCGTTAAATAGAGTAGGGCCTTTCTAAACAGTTACACTGCATTAAGATGCATGGAAATGCCATTGCATCATAGTAATGCTTATTAATTGGAGGGGAGCTGCAAAGGGTATTTGGGATAGTAACGGAAAAAAGTTGTAGGTTCAAACCCCAGAGAGCAAGACACCAAATTTCTTCAAAAATAAATGTGCCCTTGCAGGTCGTAAATGAACTTTTTAAAATGCATTAATGATGGGTCAAAAGAAAAACAAGCCAGAATTTTTGCATTTGCCATTTGCTTAACAAACTAAACACTATTGTCACTATAGAAATATACTTCAGTTATCTTTCATGGATGTAAATGTTACAATTTCGCAGGTAAACATCGACCAACACATTCGTGAGAAGATCAAGAGATCCTTGGTGAAGCCTGAACTCACTTGTTTTGATGAAGCCGAGATGCATATATACAGACTTATGGAGGACGACTCCTGCCCAAGGTTCCTTAAATCTGAGGCCTATCAGAACCTGAGGAACGCAGCCAGGAACCCAGTGTAGACCAGCCAATGACAACTAATTCACCGGAAAAATGTTTCTTAATGAGCCGGCGCGTAGAAAGCGGACATATGCACGTGGTTTGGAGGAAATTACAGAGGAGAACAGAAAGTATGTGGTGTGTAGAGGTTCAGCTTCATTGGTTTGAATGATAAGATGAATGAGAAAAAGAAAAGTGTCACCGTTACAGGAAATGATCAAGAATGAAGGTACATGTTATTTGAGAGATGGGCTGGTCCGTTCTGTGAAATGGGTGACTTTTATAAACGTTGGTCTTGAAAGTAGATTTCGGTTAGACTGTATGAGACAAATGTTAGAAATTGTAAATTGTAACAAGTGTTGAGAAATTGTATTGAGGAATCTCTAACATTGTTAGTTGACATCAAAAGAGCATTTTGCTAATCAACTCATATTTTATGAAACACTACATATGACCAGTTACAGCATTTAAACATTCACTTTACTTTAAACATTCATTTAAATAAAAAACAATTAAAATAAAAGTCAAATAGATTTTGGATTTTTTTTGTTTAAGAAATATGGTGGTAAAAGGGTTGACACATAACCTAAAATCAACTATATATATATATATATATATATATACACTCTATATACTCTATTTAAATGTATATATATAATACTTTGTGTTTAAGAAAATTCTTTGAAATGAATGGAATAGTTCATTAATAAAATGGAAAATCTGACGGTAACAGGGTTGAGGCATAACCTAAAGTCAACTTTATATACATACATAAGCTGCTGGATTTTTTGTTAGGTTTTTCTATCTAAATTCAAGTCAACTCTATCTATCTATCTATCTATCTATCTGTCTGTCTATCATCTTTTTTTGGATTTTTCTTTGTGTTTATGAAAATTCCATGGAATATTTAATTGATGAAATGTTTATTACTAAAACGTAAAATACGACGGCAACAGGGTTGATGCAAAACCTTAATGTATATTTTTGTTCAAATTTGAATTTTAATTAGAAATCTAATGAGAAAAGTTTAAATTGAAAGCTCAGAATTTTTATTTATCTTCTCAGAAAAACAATTTGAGAAGCAACAACTTTAATAGACATCTTCATATGTTCCCCATAATCTTACTACTGAGAAACAAAAATGTCTTATTTACTTACAAAGATTCACTTTACACACACACACACACACACACACACACACAAATATATAAAATCCATGTTTATTGTTTATAATGGATTTTCTTCAGGCATTCAATATTTCCAGTCTGTCCAAAGAGTGAGGGAATGTCATGCCATCTTTATGATTACAACACACAAACATACTGTGAACCGCAGATGAGCTTTACTTAGAAAATCTGTGGACACTGACTAATTATGAGCAGAAAACCAACTCTGAGAAGCAGTGGCGGCTCGTGGGTTTTAAAATAGAGGAGGCACACTAATTGTATTGGTCTGGGATCCCTGCCGATTATTATTATTATTATTTGCTTAACCACTTTAAAATGGCTTTTTGGTTGCTTTTAGTCAGAAAACGTAAAGAAAACGACATGCATACAGCAAGATAATATAATTTCACTAACCTGACCTATCACTTGAAGCAAACATCCATCCCTATTTAAAAGTCTGTGTTAAAAGAGAGCTGCCTGTTACGCCATTTAATTAAGCCGACTGCTGTAGCCTATATCCAGCTTAGGCTGTTTTCCCTAAATTTGTATATACATGAACTGAAATGAATTGTGAATTTTATTAACATTAAATCGTCCTCCTCCCATTTTCACCTTAAAATTATGGGGAAGCTGTGCCTCCCCTGCCTCCCCCGACGAGCCGCCACTGCTGAGAAGACGTTTTCCACAGTCTGTGACGAACTGTGTTTTGGTAACATGTCCGACCCGATCTAATTGATGCGGAGATGAGCCTTAAGTGAGAGACATTGCCATAAAGAGCAATAATAATCCATGTCAGTGCTTAACCCCACTGTGACAATGACTCACTTCCTGAGATTCATAGCTTAAAAAGGCAATTCAGAGCGTCTAAGAATAACTATGTTTGATTAACCTAAAATTCCACCAACACAGTGAATGCCAACGGTCGTCTGATGTATGCTAGATCTCCCTCAGCTTATGTCCTTCTTGGGGAAGGTCATTCTATAATAAAGACACCACTGTTTTAAGACTACTGGAAATATTTGTCGTCGTCAGATTTAAAAAAAATTCCATGTTTATTAGATTAAGATGCTTTTCATTATACAAATATTACCGGATACACATTATTTGATTTCATGGAGATTTTTCTCAGACGGTTTTCACTTGGTCATTAAAATATGATGCTAATGATATAAATACGACCAGAAGAAAATGTTATTGCTCTTTCAAACTCAGGAGACTTAATGGATTTCTCAATTATATTTTGTTTAGGTATCAACTTTGTCTCAGATGTTTCTCATTGCTGGGGAGAAAAAAAAAATAGAAACAAATCCGACTAGAGTAAGAATTCAAAAATTAATGATAATTAATTTATTTTATAATATTATAATTATTATTTAATTTTTCAATTAAAAATCTAATGAGAATGTTGTGTTCAAATTGAAATCTACCTTTTGATACATCTTTTGCACAAAGAAAAATTTGAGAAGCAACAACATAAAAGTTTATTATTTATTATTTAATCTCACTACTGTCTAGAATCAAAAAAAAAATTTTACTTAAAAACATTCACTTTGCCTTAGATATTCATATATATTATACATGAAATAAAATATACATCAGAAAGATACGTTTAATTTGGCATTACAATACTTCATCATGAAACATTATGAACATTCAATATAGTTCAATAGTTATTTTAGTATCAGTAAGATACTACAATAGATTTTATTAATGTTTTGAATTAATTTCATTTTTAGATTTTCTGTTTTCATTTTAGTTTAAGTCTATATAGTCTATATAGTTTTTATTTTAATGTCATTTTTAGTTTTATTTATTTTAGTTTTATTTATTAGATGAAATAAAACAATTAATATTTATACAATTCTATATTTATATTTTATTTTAATTTCAGGTAACATTTATTTTATTTTTATTTTTATGGTTTTCGTTTTAGTTTCAGTTAACTATACTAACCCTTACTGAAAGAGAATTTTAATGCTTGTTATTTCCACAAATATTAAGAAACCAAAAATATATACAAATTCCAAACGGAGTTGACATTTTAAAATCTACTCCCAAACATGACAATACATAAAGTGAAGTGATAAAAGAATATATATATATATATATATATA
>NW_015653457.1:278644-282444 GCF_001515625.1 Sinocyclocheilus rhinocerous | reverse complement strand
ATATATATATATATATATATATATTGCTTTTACTTGAAAAGTAAGTTCACTTCTTTTTTTTTATTATTATTTATGGAATAGTTCATTACTAAAACACAGGAAATATGACTGTAACAGTTATTTTTTTAGTTTTCTTTTCTATGGGTACATGTGTGCGTATAAGTAAATTAATGTTTTGGACACTATTGGACACCAGTGGCTTTAAATAAAACACAATGTACTTATACTCTAATTTAACTAAACATTATTTGATTTTTCCCATACATTTGTTCCGTCTCAACTCATATGTTGTCACTCAGAAGTGAGGCTGATGTGAAATCATGTGGTAACACGGATATAAGGAAATTAATTTACAAAGGCGACCGTTAAAAGTAAGCTCCCATCATGCAACTATACAGTGGATGTGCCAATTATTGATGAAACATTTCACCAATCTGTAAGTTACAAGGTTTCAGCCTGCGTTTGAATGTGCTGACCAATCTCTCACAAAATCTGTCCATCATCTGCTGCCAAATACACAGTTGCCATGGCAACTGAAAGGAAATGAGTAATGAGGCGCTGACATTGCCCGATGTACAACATTGCTCAATTGCACACAATGGAGAAACTGACAGTGTTACAGTATGAGATAGAGCGCGCTGGTCATGTGATTTTGAGGATGTCTACACACGCTGTCACTAACACACGGTGTCAAAAGTGAACACTTCACTGCCTATATCACTTTTTGGATAAGCTTATGGAGACAAAACCCAAAGTCACTTACTATGGATTAATACACATAAAAAAAATAAAAAAAACACAGAAAAAGGTCTATTTAAAGGGTTAATGGTTATGAGTGACCATGATAAAGGAAAAATCTTTTTTAAAAATCTAGTTAAAAATGCATGTGCCAAGTTCTTAGAACTGTACTCTTTTATTCATGTTGGTTTCAAACATGAATATAAAACTTTTATCAAGCTTGTAAAATATTAATAATCTTATTAATTAATAGTCTTTTTTCATTAAGTTTTTAAAAATATATTTTTCAATGTAAAATGTACTTTCTTTTTTTTTTTTTTTTTACAAATATCATTTACAAACTAATGCAATCTTGTCTTAATAAAATATCAGATTATCAAAGAAGTATTGACCTTTAAATACTGTCACAGGGTCTGCTGGGGCATGATATCACATGCTTTTTTCATGCATATTGGTTGCACCACATGACTTTGATTTGATGAACTAAAGTTGAAAAATAACTTAATTTTTTCATTTAATGTTTAATGATTTTTTTTTTAAATTCATAAATATCTGTGTGTGTGTGTGTGTGTGTGTGTGTGTGGTTGCACCACATGACATTTTACAACCTGAAGGCTTGTCATAAAAAGATCAAATTCAGATCAAACAGTCATGAGGGTCTACAGGGTTCTATGATATCATATGCTTTTTTTCATGTATGTTGGCTGCACCACATGACTTTGATTTGACAAGTTTTAAATGTATTTTAAATAAATATTAATATCAATAATTTATATTATTTAATATCAATATGAAATAATGTCATATGAATATATATATATATATATATATATGTCAAATGTATTTTTACAAATATCATGAATTGCTAACTTAAAAGTATCATTATGTTTTTGTGGAGTTGCACCACATGACATTTTACAACCTGAACTAATCTTCCCTGCATGTTGGTTGCACCATATGACTTTGATTTGATGACAAAAGTTAAAAATTTGATTTTTTTTTTATATTATTAAGTCATAAATATGATTACATTTTTTTTTGTGGAGCTGCGCCACATTACACTTTACAACCTGAACTAATCTGATATTTTCCAAGATGTACTGACCTTCACAAACAGTCATGAGGGTCTACATGGGTCTATGATACATGTTGGTTGCACCACATCACTTTGATTTGACAACAAATGTTTTTAAAACGTTTTTTTTTTTTTACAAATATTATGAATTAATTCATACATATGAGGGCCTATGATGCATGTTGTTTGCTCAACCTAACTTTTATTTGACAAACAAAAGGTAAAAAATAAATATTAATACGTTTTGTTAAACTGTTGCAAAACATTATTTTAATCAGTTGGATCAGCAAAGAACCATCTTCTATACTTTAATATATTTATTTGTTAAGTTTCATTATAGGTTCTTCTGATCAGTACGTTGGTTCTTTAAAAAGCACCAGAACATGGTTTTCCAAGGGACTAGAAAAACCAAAAGACCCTGCAGAACTTCAGCACTTGTCCTCTGACATCACCTTTTATTTTTCAGTGCAAGTGAAGCTAGTTACTCATTATCTATATGTTTGCAAAAGGAATCATTTGTGTAACTTCTTCAATGCTAATAAAACAGAAAACAAAGAGTGTTGAAATGGCCTAACCATCTCATTTGACTCTTATTTCCATTTGTGCTCCATTACAGTTTGGCCCTCTTTACGTCTGTAGATTACTGAAAAACCCAAAGCATGCAAAGTTGTAATTTGCTTATCGGCTATTTTAGCAAGGTACATGTGTATTTACATGTCTAAAAATATGGAGAAACAGGCTATGCTTTTCGCACATGAGCGGCCAGGGAGGAGGGGGAGGGTTCGATGGGGCTTCCTCTTTGTGGTCCCTGTTGGTGACACGAGCCCTTAGCAACCGTCGCAGGGCATAAAAAGCAGAGCCGGATACGCAGAAGGGAAACCTGTAGAGCGCCAAGTGCAGCATGATCACTAGCAGGAGCGCATGGCTGTGGATTCCTGGGCAATAAGCCCTCACTCTACCATGCCTGGCCTAATCCCACAACCTCTCCCAACACATTTCAACATGGACAGAGACGACTGCAGGAGAAACAAGACCTTGTAAGTGTGATCTTCAGGCATTTGTACTCTACTATCAGCACAAGGGAATCTACTGTGAGTCCCAGCATGCTTTAGCGTAGGTTTGCATGTGTGAAGCGTAAAATGCCGACAACAAAGCTGACTTTCTCTCTGTAGAGGAAAGAACCTCATGTGCCGACTAAAGTGTTTGTTCACCAGTTCATCTGCTCCTGAGAGGTAAGGAAAAAGTGACACACATATAAAAACACCAGGTCCAAAATAGTTCAAACAAGAGTTATTGCTTCTAATCCAGTTACGGTCAACTAATCAAACCCGTCTGATCTCAGCAGGCTAACTTTAGAAGACACCCAACAATGGTCCCAGTCTCTGGAGCGACTCCTCGGTTCCAAATGTAAGTCTTTTCGAAGCTATTTTTGGCATTGGTTTGCTGAGGCCAGAGTAAACTAAAACATGAGTAAAGTAAAGAGGTGCTGGTTTTCATTCGCACTGTGTGTTTTGACGCGCGCCCATTCGCTTCCCTCCAGATGGCCTGGCCACATTCCGCACCTTTCTGAAATCGGAGTTCAGCGACGAGAACATCGAATTCTGGTTGACGTGTGAGGACTACAAGAAGATAACGTCGTCCCATAAGATGAGCTCGAAGGCGAGGAAAATCTTCGAGCAATTTGTCGAAGCTGAATCTCCGAAAGAGGTACAGGACACACACCACTCAACACCCTGTCGCTATATAAATCAATGAAGCAATGCTAGAAGTGTCTGTTGTGTCGCGATACGCTTTCAATAGAGTTGTATTTTTTTTGACATGCTGCAGAGCCACTCTATGCTTTTATTTCCTCCATTCGTATGAAAATAATTTTATACGTTTTATATTTAAATAACTTCAGACAGTCTCTCTTTAATAACGCCAAATAATCTTTATCTAACCATGTATAATATATATATATATATATATATATATATATATATATACA
>NW_015653457.1:270170-277746 GCF_001515625.1 Sinocyclocheilus rhinocerous | reverse complement strand
TATAATATAAAAAAAATGTATTATTATAACTAATATAATAATTAAAAATAAGTACATTTGTATTTGATTTGTATGTATATACAGGACTAATATAATATAATATATCGTTCATTATAAGTACATTTATATTGGCTATATATGTATATACAGTAGCAATACAATTTAATATAAAATAAATTATTAAAAACGATCTATCATAAATAATATGATAAAATAATAATTAATCATTCATTATACGAACATTTGTATTGAATTTGTATGTATATACAGTAGTAATGTAATGTAATTATAATTAATTATATACAAGTCAATTAATATAATATATTATAATATAATTCAAATAATAATTATAAATAGTTGCAATGTAGTATAATAATGTTATTTAATTATAATAAATAATATAAAAATAATAATGTATAATAAGTACATTTGTAATGGATTAGTATTTAAAATAAAGTAAGATACATATTTAATAATACATGCAAATAAAGTTATTCACTTATTTTATGATTGCTAAAGTCTAGAATTGAGTTTACAGCTGATTGGTTCATACTTGGATATATTATGGACTGGCTACTAAAGCTATTTTCCTGGGGTCACTGACTGTCAGGGGCCCCCAGCAGAGGAGCCTGACCCCTGGAAACGGGCCACGGCAGATCTAAAACAAATATAAATATAAATATAGGAACAACGTTTGACTGTGAAATAAACAAAGGAATTAGTAATATTACCTGATACTGGCCTCTTCACAGCACAAACTATGGCTTCTGAACACCTTAATGGTGCGTTGTTTTATACTAGACGTGGTATGTCGTTGTCTTTTATTTTCTCGCAATGACGACTTAATTTTGCATATTTCCGATGTAATTTCTCGTTATTTGGACAATACATCTCACAATTGGTCACTTCCAGTGTACACATAGTGTCAATGGCTCTCATTTGCATCGCAGATAAATATCGACTATCAAACACGGGAGGAAATCAAGAGGAAAGTGAAGAGTCCGACGCCGCAGTGTTTCGACGAGGCTCAGAAGATCGTTTACGGACTAATGGAACGCGACTCTTACCCCAGATTTCTACGGTCTGAGATGTACAAGACCCTTCTTGAGTCCCTTGCTGCAGATAATGCTCAAAGATGACTCTATGGATATATCACACCAAAGCTAAAACTGGAACGGTCTGGTCTTGTATGCAGGACCAGAACCCTAAAGCTTGCGCCCCTGCCGTGTGGATCAGACCCCAAAAGACCTCTGAGACTAGAAGGAGACAATATGGAGCAATGGTCGGGAATGTGCCATTGATATCAAAGTGCAACATGTTACTGAAGCGCCATGAGTGCTTCTTAACTGAGGGTGCTTCCTGTGTAGATAAGGACGCAGCTCCTTCAAGCCCTTCCGGTGGTTTCTGAAGCTACAGTGTGGGCACAACACTATTTTATTTTCCTGGCACTTCCAGAGGATCTTTGAGAACTGCTTTACCATGTCCTACAATGACTTTAGTAACGAAAAGCTACCTCAGCCAATTGGTTGAGTTGGTTTGGACACTTTTGTGAGAGGAACTTGACACACCCTATTTCAACATCGGTGCCTTATTGCCACACAGATGTATAACATTAAAGAAAGTGTGACTTTATTACCTTCTCGAGAGGTCAAGTAAAAAAAAAATGTTAATGTTATAACGTTTAATTTAAATAAAGATGTTTTCTATTTATTAGCCACTGGTTGGATGTTGACTTTTGTTCTGTCCACTGTCATTTTTGAGGACAATGAAATAAAGATTAGACACTGTTGAACGTTTGACTCTGTTTTTCTTTTTGTCTTTGGTTTGTTTCATAGTGAAGGCCTTTGCTTTTCTTTTGCGAATTACTAAAAAAAAAATAAAAAAAATCTTTAAATAATGCAATCACCTAGCCCTCAGAATTGTATTTACAAACAAGCAAAATATTTCTATACTTTATATTATGCCTTACGTCCAGTAAAATAACCTTTTTTTTTGTCTTTTAGAGAGGTTTATATATATATATATATACACACACAAAACATTCAAAAATATTTATTCTATTAAGATAAAAGGATTAATGACTTTCCTATTCTAGCCAATAACTGATAAATGGCCGATATTATTTCCCTTAACAATTAAAACACATTAAAATGTTAAACCTTTGCCATAAACTTCCACTATCCCTTACATTTTTGGAAACAATTAAATACCCTAAATACCCAATATCGTCCAATACTGATAAATGAAAAAATAACCAATATGGTGTCAGTATATTGTGTATTCCCACTGAAATGTCTTATCTTGTGCAGTTTTGCCTCTTAAGTTAATTTATACTGTTTGAAGGATGTTTTCACTGGAAAACAAGGCAGTGCAGCCACTACCAATACTGCATAAAACACCAAATACATCACTAAATGTGAACTTTACAGCCACTGTCAACTCATTTGATTAATATAGGAATTATTCTTTTCTAACCCTTCGGCCGACAGGTCCCATGACTACATAGTGAAACAATTACCTTTGAAACAGGAACAGACGAGTTTCAGTTCCCACAGAACAGGGAATTAAGAAAGAAAGACTTCATAAGTGCCAGAGAAGTGTGCATTGCAGCGGCTGCTGAAAAGTCATGAGATCTTGCAACTCACACATTTCTGCTATTGCATGTCTAATGTTGCTAACCTAGTTTACGACGCAAGCCTTCCTCTGTGAGACTTGCCATTTAGTAGAAACGTCACACTAATTGCAGGGACTGTCCTGCTGGAGAAACTCGAATGTGTTGGTCAAGGGCACATGGGTAACAAAGCAGAACTGTGACTGGAAAAACGGACTCCTTTTAGGGACTTAAGTCTTTAGTCATTTGTTTCATGGTTTCTCGCGCAGAACGCTAACGCCTAATTTAGTTTGTAATGAATTTATAAGCTTTAAATATAGAGCCATTCAGTAATGACGTCAATTTATAGTCAATCGGGAATGCTAATGTGCCATGTCTAAGAAGGAAGATTTCCCAGAGACTTGGATATGCTAGAACATGGTTGATTTTATTGCTTTCAATTCATGAATACTAGCTTGTTAGCCTGTTAGCATCTTGTGTTTACAAAGCACATGGCGGTTTTGTGTGTAATTTATGTTGCAGAGCATAACATGAATGCATGTTTTAGCAATGCTAATCACAGACATAACTAAAAAAAATTTAATTCTGTTTTGGGACAAACCGTACAGCTCTACCTTTGCTAGGTTTTTGAACAGCGCTAATATCTAACATAAACCTGTTGTTCAAAGATGACCAAAAGAGTTTTGCAAGGGGTGAAAACTGGTCAGAAGATTCCAGAGATGAACTTAGCTGTCAAGCTGGACTAGAACATGACTGCTTTATTGCTTTCAATTTGTGAATAATAATTTGTTAGCAAGTTAGCATATTGTATTTACAAAGCACACAACGGTTTTATATGTAATTTATGTTGTAGAACATAAACAGACATGACAAAAAAAAAATGTCAATTGTGTTTTAGGACAATCTGGACAGCTGAACATTTGTACTTTGCTACGTTTTTGAACAGAGCTAATAGCTAGCATAAACCTGTTGTTCAAAGATGACCAAAATAGTTTTGTGAGGGGTGAAAACCACTACAAACCTGGTCAGAAGACTCCCAGCCACTCACTTCTTAGCTAGCAGGTTGGACATGCTGGGGAGTGGTTGATTTATTCCTTTCAATTCATGAATATTAGATTGTTAGCCTGCTAACATCTTACGCTTACATAGGCCACAACAGTTTTGTGTGTAATTTATGTTGTAGAACATAACATGAAAGTTTGTTCAAGTAATGCTAATCGAAGACATGACTAAAAAAATGTTAATTGTGTTTTAGGACAAACTGGACAGATGAACATTTATACTTTGCTAAATTTTGGAACAAAGCTATAAGATAGTAGTTGTTCAAAGATAACCAAAAGATCTTTGCGAGGGGTGAAAACCACTGCAAACCTGGTCAGAAGATGTCCAGAGGTTAACCTATTAGCCAGCAACCTGGATATGCAAGGACGTGGTTGATTTATTGCTTGTTGGCTTGTTAGCATCTTGAGTTTACAAAGCACACAGCAGTTTTGTGTCTAATTTATGTAGTAGAACATAACACGAAAGTCTGTTCAAGCAATTCATTTCTAAAACATGACTAAAAAACGTTCATTCTGTAGAACAAACTGGACAGATGAACTTTAGTACTTTTACTTCTCACACACACACACAAACTACAAAGCATGAAGGTTATTTCAAGTTCACCAAACAAGCTGCCTCTTTTATGTCAGAAATGTTGTGCACCCTCACCAAAAGACAGTGCTCTTGTTTTCATGCTAAGGTACTTTTGGAGTCCCCCATGAGTACAGCACATGTGTCATTGCTGGGAAATACCTCGTGCGTAAAGCTTTTGGACTATCGTCTATTCGAACGGAAACTTGGCAACAATCTCGCTGCGAACCACTTAAGAAGCTCACTGATATTTACAGTCTGAACACCATAACAGACGATAAGTCTTTTAAAAACACTGGGTCTGACATCTGCAAAGCTGGACGATATGGATGGGGTCATAAAGATGGACTTTATATAGAAGTTGTAGAGAGTACATTTGGTAGGTCTCCTAGCGTGTCTTTTCCCCAAAAACGCTGATCTTAGGATCGGCTGAGGTTTACTAAAAAACCTGCCTGAACAGCAGATATTCATCTTTACAAGGACAGTATGACATAACAAATAGGAAGTGGTCAGAAAAGCTCATTGTGTTTCAAAAAGATATTATTCATGCAAAGATGTGGAAAATGTGGAAAGATACCATTAAAGGTGAATTCTTTTTAATTGGGCCGTAAACCGATGACCAGGCAATGACCTTAGCAACCATGTCACACAAAAAAGTTTTCTGTGGAATGTAAAAAATTCAGTTCTTTGTTAGTGTATCACTTCTGTAAGTGCATGGAAACTTCAACTTTGTCCAATTTTAATGGTCCCATGTCTATGCAAATCGAACTATTTTCCATACCCTCTATAGCACTGTATAAGGCCTTGACACTAATCACGTACACATATCTGTATTTGCATCTCATTGACTAAATGAATGGAAACATGCATAGTTCTGATGCCACACTGGTGACAGGAACAAACCATTTTATTTGTGCTGTTCAGGGATGTGTTCTCTTTCCAGCACGTATGGCTGAAAACCAGTATTTCATGTTCAAAGTGAATAGGAGCAGGTGAATTACACAGTGTATCATGACTATGACAAATGCATATTTCATTACTGAAAAGCTTCAGACTTTTTTTTGTATTCTATGTAAAAATGAAAAATTTTTGTGTTCTATTTTGAGACATCAAATGCATGAGGATTTGGAGATAGATATGTATATATATCATTAAATATATATTCTATCTATCTATCTATCTATCTATCAAATGTATATTTGTGTATGTTTTATAATATATCCATCATTAAAATATAATCTTCTTTACAAGGACAGTATGACATAACAAATAGGAAGTGGTCAGAAAAGCTCATTGTGTTTCAAAAAGATATTATTCATGCAAAGATGTGGAAAATGTGGAAAGATACCATTAAAGGTGAATTCTTTTTAATTGGGCCGTAAACCGATGACCAGGCAATGACCTTAGCAACCATGTCACACAAAAAAGTTTTCTGTGGAATGTAAAAAATTCAGTTCTTTGTTAGTGTATCACTTCTGTAAGTGCATGGAAACTTCAACTTTGTCCAATTTTAATGGTCCCATGTCTATGCAAATCGAACTATTTTCCATACCCTCTATAGCACTGTATAAGGCCTTGACACTAATCACGTACACATATCTGTATTTGCATCTCATTGACTAAATGAATGGAAACATGCATAGTTCTGATGCCACACTGGTGACAGGAACAAACCATTTTATTTGTGCTGTTCAGGGATGTGTTCTCTTTCCAGCACGTATGGCTGAAAACCAGTATTTCATGTTCAAAGTGAATAGGAGCAGGTGAATTACACAGTGTATCATGACTATGACAAATGCATATTTCATTACTGAAAAGCTTCAGACTTTTTTTTGTATTCTATGTAAAAATGAAAAATTTTTGTGTTCTATTTTGAGACATCAAATGCATGAGGATTTGGAGATAGATATGTATATATATCATTAAATATATATTCTATCTATCTATCTATCTATCTATCAAATGTATATTTGTGTATGTTTTATAATATATCCATCATTAAAATATAATCTATCTATCTATCTATCTATCCATCTATCAAAAGTATATTTGTGTATATGTTTTGATAATATATAGTTACACACACTTTTTAAAATTTTTATATAAAATTTTAGATCATAAATTATTTTGAAATTTGTATTTATATTTAAAATGTATTTATATAATAAAAGTGAATATAACCAAGCAGAACATTTTTTCAAGATAAATTTAGATGTCTTTCCAAAGAAGGACACTTAGAATCTCCAAAAGGACACCAAAGAACCAAATGATATAAGGAGCCCATATAAGCACATATGAAAGAAAAAAAATCAGAATTTTATAGTATGTGTACAGTGCAACAGCAAAGAGCTTTTTTACATTTTAGAGAAGCCAAGTTGCGATACCGAACAGGACCACATGGAGATGCCAAAAACCCCTCAACCAACCGCCTGCTGACCAGTGTTGCCAGATGAACGATAATTATCGTATTTGTACGATAATTTTGACCTCTGTACGATGTACGATCAATAATGAAAAAATCCCATAATGTACGATAATTTCGAAATTTCGTAACGTGTTTTTTCCAAAGTCAACCTCATCAAAACAAAGCCATTAAATCGGCTCATTACAGACGGTCTAAATGGGTTGGTGCACACCTCAGGACCAGGGCTGGATTGGTAATCGGGCATACCGGGCATTTTCCCGGTGGGCCGACGCACTTAAGGGGCCGACAGAATGTTTTTTTTTTTTTTGCAAAGGACCATCACGCAGGGACAGCGAGCAGCCAGTGGCCCATTGGATTGTCTCCTGTATAGACAGCGTAAACCATCCAATCACAATGCGCTATAGACGGAGCGATGAAGTATTTTGCTCCGCCTATATAAAGATCGCTTCACTCCAACTTCTTCCTCGTCGGCTTTTCCCACGTTTTCACAGCAGATTTATCAAGAACAGGCTTGCTCTGCGGTAAGTGATGCTGGCCAAAGAGCCAGGCAGGAGGAGGAGAGGAGAGTAGTTGAATCGGTAAAGTGCTTGATAGGGACTCACAACGGAGACAGACATCTAACCTATCCTAATGTATGCGCGCGCCATGAGTGTAGAATACGTAAACACTTTTTAATAAAATGTAAATTTGTCCCCCGCGCTTTTTTGGCCAAGTCAAGTCATCTCTTCTGCTCTTCTCACCAAACCTGCATTTATTTGATTCAAAATACAGCAAAAGCAGTAATATTGTGATTTTTTTAAACTATTTAAACAACTGCTTTCTATTTAAATTAAAATGTCATTTATTTCTGTGATCAAAGCTGAATTTTCAGCATCATTTCTCCAGTCTTCAGTGTCACATGATCCTTC
>NW_015653457.1:266951-269290 GCF_001515625.1 Sinocyclocheilus rhinocerous | reverse complement strand
GTGTGTACATTAATGAGGGAAAAAAATTAACTTAAATGATTTTAGCAAATGGCTGCAATATAACAAAGAGTGAAAAATTTAAGGGGGTCTGAATACTTTCCGTACCCACTGTATATATTGCATGTAACCATTCCTTTATGATGATGATATATATAATTATATATATTTGTGTAAATACTATTATATATAAAAAGTGTAATATATAAATATAACATATATATATATGTAATATAATATATTATATATAAATACATACATATGCATATATATGTAACTCATATACACATAAATATATATAACACACACACACAATATTTTACTTACACATACATACACAGATATTATCAGCAAAGTTATAGTGCAAAACCTGCTAATCATGTTATCCAGCATGAGCTTGTACTTGGAAGCAAAAAATAAAATAATACAAAAATGATCTGTACAATGTTCACATGCTCAATATCACAATTTTGCCATCTGACATGAGAAATGCACGTGTGGGATGTGGTTGCAGCTTTTGAATCTGACATTTAAGTTGCATCAGAAATGAGTTAGTATTTGCCGTCTAGTCATACAGTTTGTCATGCAAATAGTTCCTGTGCAGCAGTTGAATCCGTGATAAGGGATGTTTTTGGCAAACACTAGTGCATTAAGCTCCACTCTTAAAGAGAACACAAACACTTGTGCTCAAGGATGGCTAAAAACGGTTTGTCTGTCAGCTGCAAACATGTTGATCTAATTTAGCATTTAAAGTCAAGGTTTCAACACAGTTTATCTCGTCACAGATGTTTACTCTTCCACCACAGCACTGTATGTTTATTGGTGAGACCCTTGAAACACATGAAATGTGATCTACTGCTCTTTTTCTTTCTGGAAATGCATTTTTTCGGTATCATCTAGTAAATCTGAAATTCTTCAACCGATGCATTAAGCACACTGATCAGTTTAGCCTGATGCTTACAGTCAAAAAGCAAAAATGGCACAAATTACAAGTTTTAGTGGTTAGATTGACTCACATCCAAAGTAATTAAAACAGAGTGATAACACAAACTCATGAGCTTTTTTTAGAAACAGGTTTCTAAAAATAAAGCACTGTGGAATGCTGGTTGGGAACAAACCTGTTTGTTTAGTACTTTTTTGTCTGAGACGGATATTGCGTTAACATCCTCAAGTTACAGACGTGACTCAGTATTGTTTGTCTTGAAACGTACACATGTTCTTGTTCTTTATTTTTTACTACTTTGCACATTTTGTAATAAAAACAATCAAAATGATTTAATAACACAAATGGAAATTATGGGAAAAGGGGATCATGAGATCAAATAATGTTAAATAAATCAAAACTATTTTTAACCTTATACAGTAGTTATACTATATATATATTTTTAATTATAGTTTTGTTCATCTCTGAATTTACACACATACTCATCTATTTTTATCATTTTGCCAGTTTTATAAAGATAAAATAAATAAAATAATAAAAACATCATCAAAATTATTTAATAACAAATGGAAGTTATGGGAAATGGGAATTACGATATATATATATATATATGAAACATTTTTTTCTTAAAATGTCAAAATTAATAAGTAAATTAATAAATTAAAGTAGCAGCAAGTAACACTGAATTAAATGTGAAATGTTAAAGTAGAAAGACTGAAACAGTATTTTTTTAGTAAACCGATACAATAATTTTTGAACAAATTCATTTTTAACATATACTAAAACCAAGTTTGTACTAATTTCACCGACATTAATCCTAATTTAATGCATTCCAAGTCAAAAGTTGATGATTATTTGAGAAAGAGCTGCAGTGTTCCTGCCAATAAGTCTTGCACACTCAAACACTGATGCAGGGCGACCAATCAGATGCTTCCCCTGTTGATAAGGCCCCACCCAAAGCACAGAAAATGGTATAAAAGCCACACACTGCAAGTTACAACATGTTTCAGTTCAATTGAAAGTGATGGATAGACTGGCAAAAATGAAAAAGTCAAGACAAGATTCGAGCAAGGAGCGTTTGATCTACTTCAGGAACCCTGATACGACTACAGAAAAAAAAGAAATGAAGTGAGACTTGCATTTGATCACTTTGCATTTGGTTTTATGCAGAGCAGTTAATCAGTGGTTGCTAATGTTTGTTGATTATGATTAACAGAGAAACAAACTGGAGATCAAGGATGCTTTTTAAGACTTTTCCTGTGAGAGAATCACGCCACACAATGCCACAGATAAAATCCTACAGGTGAGCATTAAAAATACTTATAATTTGCATAAATCACTAGGCATATATGCATGTAATAAAGTGGGATCATGGATTAAAAAAAAAAAAAAAAAAAAA
>NW_015653457.1:255420-266416 GCF_001515625.1 Sinocyclocheilus rhinocerous | reverse complement strand
CACTCCAAAGAGAAAGGAAAACTTGAAATCGCATCATATGACCCCTTTAAGCAAAAATATCACAGTTTCACGGTATCACAGTATTGTTGTTACAGCTAAAAAAAAAAAAAAAAAGGGGAAAATGGGTTAAAAAAAAAAAAAAAAAAAAAAAAGATATTAAATGAAAATAAAAATAAACTAATAATTACATATATAAAAATTATTAAATTAAAATGAAATAACATTTCTCTCTTTAAATTCCCACAGGCCAACTACTGAAGAAGTTACTCAGTGGGCTCAGTCTCTGGACAACTTGCTGAGCAGCAAATGTAATTATTATTTCACTGTATGAATTTTATGTTAATCTTTATAATATTTTTTAATGTTTTCAATTTTATAATATTTTATTAAATCATTTTTATATTTTCTTTTTATCATTTCTACAAGTATAACATATTTATTTATTATAATTTCAGTGTATTTAAATATTGCATATTTTGCACAGATTTGTAAATAGTTAAGGTGTCATGATGAATGTCTGGTATTGGTATTGAGTGTTCACATATATAGTAGTATCTATGTTTTGGTGTTTACTTGTAGGTCTTTTTTTATTATTATTTTTGCTTTTCAATGAAAGAGCAAAATAATAAATTTGGATGAAATAATTTTTTAATTGTCATTCCATTACTTTCTGGATTTTTGGGGGCACTGCTATTAAAACAAAATGTAAGCAAAAGGTGTATAAATGTTTACCGGCTGACATTGGAGTTTTGAAAAAAAATCAGTATTGGTTAATATTGAATATTTAATTATTCATGCTCATTTCCCCTATTTTTTACTTTTAGATTTACATTTTTTAACCTTTGCTGTAATCTAACAATTTCTGAAAGTTAATCTCTAAAAACACTAATAATAATCATAATAACAAATACATTTGGATTAAATTATATTCATTTGTCATTCCATTACACTGTAAATAATAATTGTAAATAATGTAAAATAATGTTAATGTAAATAAAAGAGATTATTGCAGTATGTTTTACAGGAAACTTTCATTCTTTCTACTTCTACTTCAAAATGTAAAGTTTAAATTGATGTGTTACTTGTGGATTCTCTGTAATTATTTGTGAAATTTACAAGCAATTTCTGAGTGAACATTATTTCTACACTTATTTTAAAGACATGGCATGTTTTTCAAAGCAAAATATTTGAAAAAAAGCACATGTCCTTGATTAATGTGATGAACTTTACCAGTGGTGACTCTGCTAGGAGACCTGGACTTCATAACCCCACTAAAAATCAGCTTGGGACCAGTTGGTTTAAAGTTAAAATGTATTACTATTATTTAAATATGACTCAAGTGTTCAAAAAGACTTCTGGGGCAGCTAAAAAGCAGCTATGGAAAATGTTTGTTTTGTGAAGCTGCACCAGAATAACCTCTCAAGACTTCTGTAGTTTGAAGGTATTCAACACATGTTGACAACTCAAATGTTTGGAATAGTTATGAACTTCAGAACATGTTCACACTATTAAAGACATAACACACTTTTTGTTTTTTTGGCAAGAGTAAGATTTTTCACATAACCGGATCGCACTGCACACTTTTACAGGCGAGCGCGCGCGCGTCACACAGCAGGTAATGGCCACATCATCATCACGCAACTGAGCATTTTTACGGTATTATCGATCACCGCGATCAGCTCTGACGGCACTAATGTAAGATAGCGCGTTCTTTCACGGCGGGAACGGCGTTGTGATGCGGTTATCATGTACTACAGCGGCTTTCTGAAGTTCACTAGTCTGGGGAGTTTGAAAGAATGTAAATAAACAGTCCGGCAAAAATAGAAACACAAGTCACTGTGTAAACGACTGTCGCGCGCTGCGAGTACAGGTGACAAATAACGTACAAAGCTATTGCCAAACTCTCGGCTGATTTAAGCGTCTGCTTTAAAGCTGCAGACCACTAGAAAGCCGGTTCAGCTTTTTTGAACAACACTTACTGAAGTTTCCATCACTTCATGTGAACGCCTGCACTAGAAAGGCAAAAATCCAGGGCACGGAAAGTTTGACCGAAAATGCGCGAGTTTTAGCAGAAGATATATTTCTTGCGCCTCTAGCGTCATCAGACGGAATTGCACAAATAACCACCGCTTTCATGCAGAGAAACTATGAGCGCTGATTGGACACTTTTTTAGGCGTGCATGTAGGAAAGGTATTGTAATATAAAAATAAAGTTTAGCTTTAATATTTGATATTTAATGTTAAATAAAAAAAAACATTAAACTTAAAATTAACGGGAAAAAAAACTACAAATATTAAAAAAAAAAAAAAAAAAAGTAAAGTTACTAAAATTAAAATAATTAAAAGAGTAATTAACAGTTATAGTATATAAATAACACCAAAATAATACTGCCCTATATATATATATATATTTATTTTATTTTTTTTGAGAAGAAAAAAATGAGACATGGAATCATGGCATGGAAAAATAAGACCCATTACTCCACCAGTGAATACTTCTCGGAGTAGTTTCATTTTTGAATTTAACATGGTTTTTAAGTCATTGCATTAAAAAAAAAAAAAAAACATTTGTACAAAATTACTACAACTTAAATAATTTAAAATATATATATATTAATAAACACAATAATAGTATATAAATACTAAAATAACATGGCCATATATATTTTGATATATATATATATATATAAAACACTTTTTCTGCATTAAAGCCATATTGAATAGCTAGTGAGCTACTTTTGAGATATCTCTATTATGCAAATAGAGATATATTTTCAATACTGGTTGCTACAGTTGGAACAACAAGCCTGACCGCAGTCTCTCTGCCCATGAGAGTCTGCGTCACACTCCCAAATTAAACATCCCAGATGACAGGAAACATCAGGACAGAAACCAGCTCCATTTACAAACACGAAAAACACAAAACTGCCATGTAAAGCAACCCGATTCTTTGAAAACAAGAAGCAGTTTGACATTGCTTAACAGACAGGAAGACCTTTTCCATGTGTTATTAGTACAGATTTATGATGCATCATAATTAAAAATCTTTCTTGATTTAAATTACTAACAGAAGAGACTTTTCACATTTGAAAAAATGTGAGATTTACCATTCTGATTATGCTCATTATTAATAGGCCATGAATAATAGAATAATATATAACTTAGTGCTTTAATGTACAGTATTTTACAGCAATTTAAGACTCATTTGTAGTCTTTTACTGTGTGCTAATAAGAAAAACATGAAACACCACTATTACTGAACAAATGAAATTTATATGAAAATAAGACATTATTTAAACATCTCTTCGCATGCATGCACAGACATGAAGGAAACGACAGCAAGACTTCACTTCCAGGTGCTCCTTTTATGGATACTGAAGACAAATGCACATCAAGATATTCCGTGGCATAAAATTAAACCGGCTCTAACAATGTGGGGTTACTTGGCTTCTTGTATTTTTTTGACACTTTGTTTTTCCTTTGCCTGAAGAAAGAGAGGGGGGAAAAAAAAGACAATTTCATATTCATCCTCTTGAACTGAATTCAGATTTAGAATCCTAGATCCTAATGTACTAGCATATTATATGTATGCTCTTACTGTAGGACTATTTTAAGTTAAAGGGGTCCTATTATGCTCCTTTACAAAGTCTTGATTATGTTTTGGGGGTGTACTAGAACATGCTCTCATGCTTGGTGGTTCGAAAAACGCATTATTTTTCACATAATTTACATTATTAAAATACCTTTCTCCCCATCCTGGCACAAACGGCTCGATTAGTTCCGGCTTTGATGAAGGTCCGCCTTCCGAAAAACAAAATGTGTTGTGATTGGTTAGCTGTCCCAGTGCGTTGTGATTGGCGAACAGCTTAGACGGTGTTTCAGTACTGCCACGCCCCTTGCTCCGTCTTTCAACAAAAGCTTTTTGGCCGAATCCGGCAGGCACTGTACTCCCTCATGTTGGGGAAGCTGTCCTCAGTAAAATGTGCAGCCCACAATAGCAAATAAAGCCCGGAAAACAAACGCTGTAGTCCAAACGAGCCGTTCGCTGTAGTTCTTGAAAAGGGATTTTTAAAAAACGAAATATCTCCCTTTGGAGTGGACTTTGAGATTTGTAACTTTCTAGATCTTTTTTATGCCCAAACATACACACTACACACTGACTAAAATGTAAAAAGTGAAAAAGCATAATAGGACCCCTTTAAGTCTTTATTTTAGGACTATTCTTTTTTTTTAGCATAATACCATTCAAAGTTCACTACCTTATTAGCTGTAAGGTTTCATGCAAATCCAATTACCAAGAGAACAACCGCAAGCTCAACAGCAAAGTGGAGATAACGTAACAGCACTGCCCTCTAGTGGTGTGATGAGATCCGCTATCAAACACACTGGTGTGACTGGACTTACCTTTTCGACCAGTGGAATCAGCTGCTGATATTCGGCCAGCGTCTTCAGTAACTCCATTATAAAGGGCAGGTAGTTGTGCTTCCTTCTAATGTTCTCAACCTTACAAAAACAAACAAACAAACCACAATAATAATAATAATAATAATAATAATAATAATAATGTTATTGTTTTCCTCATTGGTCCTTTAAGTTTTCTTTAACTTTAAGTTGTTATAAAATATCACTTTATAATAATAATAAATTATAATAATTATTATTATATTAATAAAGTAATATTATTATCATTAAGTGATATTTTATAAAAATTTTAAAGTAAACGTAACAATTATTAAAAATATATTATTATTATATTATTACAAATATTATTATTATGTAAGGGACAGTTACAACTATAGTTTTTAAAATATTTTTAATAATAATATTACTATAATTATTATAAGAGTGATATTTATAACTTTAAAAATAAATGATGATTATTATTATTATTGTTATAAAGTAAAGTTACAGTTTTAAAACTCACAGTTGTTAAAGGGTCAATGAGGAAAACAACAATATTGAGATATTTGATATTTTATACTTTATACCATATTATAATACTTATCAATATAATTAACTTTTTAAAAAATAAATTAGAAAAATAATAATGTTATTATAAAATCATTTGATAACATATATAACTTAAAGGTTATCTTTTAAAGGATCAATGAGGAAAACATAAAATAATAATAATGTTATACTGTATGCATTAATATTAATTAATGAATAAATATTTAATATTAATAATAATAATAATGTTATATTTTACAATGTATTATACTCATTTGTAATATAACCTTTTAAAAGACAAATAATAATAATATTTATTATTATGATTATGATGATGATGATTATTATTAAGTGATATTTCATAACATGCATAAATATATTATATAAATATATTGTACAAAAATATATTGATTTTAAAGGCTCAACAAAGAAAACAATATCAATAATAAGAAAAGTTGAGCGATTCATATTAATAATATTCTTCATAATACGCTATTAACAAGCGTTTACTTTTTAAACGCTCACTGATGGAAAATAGAAGTACCTACTTTGTATCTTTTAAGTTTTTGGTTCTCTTCTTCGATCAGGAGCTGGTACTTGGCGATCTCTGACTGGATAGAGCTGAGATGATTTCCACTCTGGTCTGTGTCCATCGGCTCTTCCTGTGAACAGCAGAAACGTCTTTAAACAACCTTCATCATTCTGTCATTCCAGCATTAGACGCAGTCAGAAGATCTCACCTCTGTGAGCTGGACCTGCAGTTCAACGATCTTCTTTTCATAAATCATCTTGCGGTCTGAAACAATGGCCATCAAGTTGAATCGGATCTCACCCTCGCTGTATCTGGATGGGTTCAAAAGCAGAAATGCTTCAATAAAAAACAGTTCTGGAGAAATATCATCAACTCAAACCCGCTTGACGGACGCTTACTTCTGTATTCTTTTCTCAATGACAGGCTGCACAGCACTGATCCAATCATCCTGGTTACACGCACCTGAGAATGTGACAAAATCATTTAAAAACACGAAACAACTGCTCAAATACAAACGATTCAACGTCGATTCCATCTACCCAGGTCTATGGGTCCTTCACGAAGTCCGTCCAACTCATACAGTCGACCGTTAACAGGAACGTAGCTCACAAAATGAAAAGCGTCCTCTTCTTTAGCCGACGACTTTGCTTCAAACTCAAACATCTGTTGTCTACAGGAAAAAAAGACAATTTCCCAATACCATATAACATTTCTAATGTGGTACAACAGAAAAAAACTTAACATAAAAGCAAGTAAAAATAACCTGGCGAAGCTGTTGTGAACTTGTCGAATCACTTCAGAGTTACTGAGAGCAAGACCCTTCATCTTCAACAGAAACAAAGACAAGCTTAATAAACAATAATAATGAAAAATAGCCATTTAAAATAAAATGTGCACCAACTTACCGCAGCATCAAAACTCTGTGAAAACTCTTTAAATTCGGACAGCGTTTCCCCAAGGTGCATATCAGGATGCGTACAGTTTAACAACACACTGACGATCGCTTGGGTCGCACAGGCATTATTGATGACCTGAAACAGTAAGTTCGCAAATATTAATTTCTGGATATCCTTTTTGCACTTTGTTACGGATTGCTGGATTTTATGAAATGCATAACTGTGCACCTGCTTGGCAAAGAAGATCTCATCCAGCCTTGAGTCTTGAACTATAGACCCCGCTGGCTCTTCACCAGGTTGCCACTTGAAGAGGAAAATCAGACCATGAACGGGCCTGGAATGATTTACATGGATATTCAAGTTTTGCAGTTTAAACATTGGAGGAAGACTGGATATAATAATTGATTCAAGGATATTGCTTACTTGAGATTTTCAAAGTTTTCTGGCTCCATGCTCCATATCTCTTCCACCTGTGCACCTTTGCACCCTGATGACAACAACAGAAACATGAATCTAAGACGCAAAACCCACAAATGATGCCTGTATATATTCTGTATCTAATGTTGAAATGTACCATTGTAAAATAATTTTAAAAATCCTGAATCTAATGTTTGATTAGACCACTGACGGTCCAAAAACTTTCAAACATATCAACAACGCTCAAAAATAGTGTCTCAATTGAACCAATAATGCCCAAACATGCTGTGAAGTGAGGAACACTGAGCATAATGCCAATTAAAAAAAAAAAAAAAAAAAAAACTCAGAATATGCAAATGATGCTCATATTGTTCAAAAGCTCAAACGCTCTTTTGTGCACACAAAAATATGAACTGAATCTTCGGATCTTCGGAAAGTGCAAATGATGCCCAAATATACTGAATCAAATGTTTGAACGCACCTACGTCTACAAAAATATGAATCGAATGTTCGTAACGAGCAAATGATTCACAAATATACTGAATCTAATGTTCAAGCGCATAATATCCAGAAGAAAGTGAATTGAATGTTTAGAACACGCAAATGATGTCCGCTTATAATCAATAAAATGTTTGCGTGAATCTCGACATAAAATGAATCGACTCTTTGGAACCTGCATATGATATTTAAACACACTGAATCAAATGTTTGAATGCATAATGTCCACATTAAAAATGAATTCAATGTTCAGAAAACGCAAATGATGACCAAATAATGTTAACAAAAAAATAAATAAATGAATCGAATTCTCAGAACATGCAAATGATGCCCTAATATAATTAACTGAATGTCGAACGCAATATGAATGTCCTACAATGTCCACAAAAATATGAATCGAATGTTCAGAACATGTCCAAATATATAGTTCAAATGTTTGTAACGGGACCAGGGGCCAGTTGCATAAACTTAAAGTCATTGCATTTTCGCACGTTAAAAAATAAATACGACCTCACGTTATGTCAATCACGTTTACACACTGCCTCCGAAATTTTCGTCCGTCATAAAAAAATTCGGATCGGGTTCGATTTTTTCCGTTTTTCGCATCCGTTGCAAGCATTTTGAGAGGTGTTTTGACAGTTCAGAGCCACTGTACAAGCGAACGCTAAAATCCAGAATTGCGATTGTCAAGTTCATCCACTTCCTCTCGCAGCACAAACCACCGTAAAGATCCTTGCGCACTGAATTCACAGAAATTGGTGGTCTTCTTTTCAATATGTGGCTCTAGTATCGCTAGCAAAGCATCAAACTGAGCCACTGACATCCTGAAGTAAACTTTGAATCGCCCGGGATAATCCCGCTGAGGGGGAACTCTCCGTCCTCTCTATATCTCAGTATTGGATGGACCCAATATTTCCTCTATTTTTCTCTTTTTAAGAAGCGAGAAGACAACAAAATCATCCTCACTGCTTGAAGACTCCATTTAGTGCGGTTTTGCAAATTTTTTTCGCAACGGATTAATTAATACGCATTGGACTCGGTGTGCAGGGTTTCTGTGCGTGATTAATTTTTAGGATTTCGAATACGAAAAAACGCATACGGAGATTTCGGACTCAGTGTGCAGAGACCTTTAGCCTCGATGTTAAGACAGTGTCTTAAGAACAAGTCTGACCATCTAGCAGTTAGCCAAGGGGTAATCGGTCTTATTTTTTTGGGATTCAACCTAGACTAATCTATGCTTTTATTTAGCCCCATAGACTAGAAGCTATGCAGTCTGTACCGGAAGATTAGTTCACCTCTCGAGTCTTCGGGTCCAAGTCGTTTGTTCTTTTGTCACGTGACGTGAGAGCAGCAGTGGATACAGAAATTAGTTAATAACTCCAATCTTCCTTACAAACAAGCGCAGTTTGTTTCTTTACTCTTACAGTTACGTAACTTTTCTGGTCTCAAATTTTATTTGAGCTTTATAGCTTTTTATTTCTTACAATTTATAAATTTGTGAATTTCTGTGATGATTCTTTTCCATAACATTGAATGTGGTAATGAAGAGTTGGTTAATGCTTTAAATTTGATCCGTATGATGGGGAAAATCACTTTGATAATTCGAAAATATAACACAACATTACAAGATACTGATCCGGGAAATGTGACAAAAGAACGAACGACCCAAAGACTCGGGAGGTGAGCTGAAATTACAGACTGCACAGTCAGCTAAGCAATGAATTAATCATTTGTTTCTTATAAGTTGGTCTTGGTTGCATTACAGTTTATATAATGTGATCAATGTTTGCGTAAATACAGTAGATGTGTTGGGGAATTAACATGTAACATTTTAATTATATTCTGCTGAAATTAACTAAATGACTTGAAAAAGGTTTCGTTTGTTTTGCTGAATGAGATTCAAAGATCCGAGTCAGTAAAATGATCCGAAGTTTTTTTTTTTTTTTAAACTTGCATCCAAATGACGCACTGTACTCTATGCACTTATCCACTATGTACTTATGCACTATGTACTTAACCATGTAGCGTATGAATTATATAAGGTTATTTTGTCATTCATAATCGGAGTCTGATAGTCCCTCCCCCTTTGCTACATAATTAAAGCTGCGACAGTTGAGTGCATGATGTGTCCAAAATTCCACACTTAGTTTTTTCGGTTATTTAAGTGTGTCATCTGGGTATATAAAGTGCACTTTTTCTTGGAATTTTCAGTGTGAACATACTACTCACACTATTTATACTAAAAATAATTCATAGAATAGTCCATAAGTACACGATTTGGGATGCACCTTTACTTACTTAGGGAATACAAAAGTGAAAAAACATATGCCAAGGAAAAGAGCCAGGGGTTCAAGGATGGCCAAACAATGCATGTTTGGAATGTAAGATGTAATGTAATGTAATTAAAATGTAAGTAAGAGAGAATATGATCTGAACTTCCCATCTTTAATGTTTTGGCATATGATGTGTTTATTGAACCAATCAGATAAGAGTAAATGGATAGTCAGTGACAGCTGCATTTGATTGACTACCAGAAGAAGGTGGATCCGCCCCTTCCTCACTCTCGGGTGAGAGAATCATGCCAAAACTGTAAGTGCTTGTATTCGGGTTACTTCAGGCACTTTTTGTCCTACATACACAGTCATTTAGACCAGTGGTTCCCAACCCTGGTGCTGGAGGCTCCCCAACACTGCACGTTTTGCATGTCTCCTTAATCAAACACACCTGATTCAGGTCATCAGCTCATTAGTAGAGACTCCAAGACCTGAAATTGGTGTGTCAGAGAAAGGAGACATGCAAAATGTGCAGTGCTGGGGTGCCTCCAGGACCAGGGTTGGGAACCACTGATTTAGACATTTGCAACAGTTTTTTTTTTTTACACATACAGATTGGTTCTACGCAGTCAATTCGTTTTGCAGTTCTTTAAACTGTTGTTTTCACTTGCAAATCACAGGCTTGCAGTGCTTTGGCCATATTTCGGCAGAAAAAAAAAAAACGTGCCAAAAGTGTAAGCGTGGAAAAATACAAGTCAGAAGAATACAAATCACATTTATTTAGCGTCAGCATGAAGCAAGCTGCAGTTTCACACTGCATGAATTACACTTAAGAATAACAGTAAAATGATGCAAATAATTTTTCTTAGGCCTGAAAGGCGATTTACACCTTTACAAAGCTTCTCTTGCGCATGCAAATTTAATGTACACTTCCACAACTCTCACCCTGCGCATGCAAATCTTTATGGCATCATTTTACCTCATTTAGACAGAGGTTAAAGGGGTCATATGATGCGATTTCAATTTTTCCTTTCTCTTTGAAGTGTTACAAGCTCTTGGTGCATAAAAAAGGTCTGTAAAATTGCAAAGACTAAAGTCTCAAATCCAAAGAGATATTCTTACCTCGCCTACCTAAAACAGCTCGTTCGAATACGCCCCCACATGCCTACGTCACTGTGTGGGAAGATTTGCATAACGCTGCCCAAACGTTCACGCAAAGAAAGGTGGAGTAACTTTTATTCTCGCTGTAGTATTGTTGTTGCTGCCGCCGCCATGTCTTGAAGGCACTGCGTGTTTCGTTGGCCTTCCAAAGGAGGACACGACTAGAAATCAGTGGTTAAGTTGTATTTACAACATTGGTCCAGAACAGTTCAACCCAAATATTCAGATGTGTCCAGGGCATTTTATGGAGGACTGTTTCCTGATCCTGG